>NW_013550396.1:2363-71064 GCF_000499425.1 Eimeria acervulina | reverse complement strand
CAACGGTTAGGATACCTGCCTTCCAAGCAGGCGACCCGGGTTCGACTCCCGGCTGACGCAGGTCCGCTGATTAGAAGCAGTTGTTGGGTAGTGCCTTTTTTGCACGATGAACATACACCGTCACCTACGGGTGAACTACACAAAGATGCATAGTTAAACTTTCACACTGTCGCGTACAGCCGTGCTCCCGCTGTCCCAGATGCACTAGATTTTATCATGGGAGGCAAAAAGCAAAGCAATGAAGAACATGCGTCAGCCGGGAGTCGAACCCGGGTCGCCTGCTTGGAAGGCAGGTATCCTAACCGTTGGACTACTAACGCTTACAGGACCTCCCCAGCTATCATCATCTGGTGTTTTTTACCCAGTATAATCGCCTCACACGAACCACTTGCAATAAATAAAACAATAAAAAAAACTATTTTGAGTTAGTTCAAAACACGCAAGATAATACAGAGCTGCAGACTTCATCTGTAGGAGCAGCTGTCGGCGGCGCGAAGAAGAACACTGCAGCCTCTATGCTTGAAGCTGCGGCATATATTAAGAGCGCCTGCATGAATATCATTTACTTGTATTTTAAAACTATTCTCAACCACTCCTGTATTATATTTGCACGGTATGCCGGGTTGTCTTCGCAAGGCTGCGACTGGGAGCGCCTGGGGCCCCGGGGCCCCGCAGCTCTTGGAGTGCGAGGCAACAGCTGCCCTCGTTGTTGAAAGAGATTAATGTTTTTAATTTTGCATTTATTGGTATTTTCTTGGGCTGTTGCAGCGGCAGTTTCATTCTCCTATACTACAACACTGGGGGGTGTAGAGGAGTCGCGGGTACCGAGGCGCAGCCGAGAAAAAGTTCTTCTCTGACGTTTGCTGCATTATGTGGTTTTAACTCCTTTATTGCGCATCGACTGAAATGCGTTAACTGTTTTTCTTACGGAGGAGCAACAAGTTAGGGGGGAGATTCTGTGTAGAGGCGTAAGAAGTTCCTCGGATGGATCCCGACTCCCGATGCCTTATTAACTAGCTGCGCAGCAGCAGCAAGTAAGGCGATCTGCTGCCCACTCGTGCACTGGCCTGCTGATGTGGGGGTTGTTTGGTGTTGCTTCGAAGCAGAGACGGCTGCATGCGGCGCGGTTTTGTTGCTGTGTGCGTGCATGTCTCGTGCCGCTGCCGCTGCTGCTGTTGCTGCTGCTGCTGCTGTTGCCGCGGCGCGGAGCTCCCTATAGATATGGGGGCGCGACAAAGAGAGGTGCCGGAGGGGGAGAGGGGGCGCTTGCTTTTATGGTGAGTCCTTTACGTAGGGGGGGTCTCCGGGGTCGGTCTCCCCAGGGGCCCCCAGGGCCCTCAACTCCCCACCAGGGATTTGAGGGGCCCCTATGCAGCTCTTTTTTGCATTGTTTACATGGTGTGCTGAATCCCAGCACAAGGAGCTTATGTGCTTCTGCTGCTGCTGAGGCAGCATTGGCGGGGGGACAGTCATCTCCAGATATGCCTGCCAAGCCGTGGGCTGCTGAACAGGAGTTCCTGCATGCGCTGCTGCTCCAGGTGCTCACGCTGCAGGTTCGCATGCAGGGCTTGGTGCGGCAGCAGGAGCAGCAGCGGCAGCAGCAGCAGCAGCAGCAGGACCACGAGCAGCATCAGGGGCAGCAACATCACGAGCAGCAGCAGCAACAGCGCCAGCAGCAGAAGCAGGGTTGTTGGGGGGCTTCCAACCCTTCGTCTTCTGTGCCTGTGCTGCACCTCTACAAGAAGCAGGACGGCTCTTGTGTCACTGCAGCAGACTGGGCCTCCCAAGTAGCGATCCTGAACACCTTGCGGCAGCAGTACCCCACAGACAGCTTCATTGCTGAGGAGACAGCAAATATCTTCGCTCCACTTCTACCGCCTGAGGCCCTCTCCGGGGGAGGACAATCAGCAGACGGCGGGGTAGAGAGCGCCGATGCAGCAGCAGCAGCTGCAGCAGCGCAGCAGCAGCTCCTCAGCGAGCTAGGGCTTCCAAAGCAGAAGCAGGGAACAGAGTTTATGAACGGGGGGCCCCCCTCTCACCATGCTGCTGCTGGAAGACTGGCGCTGGGAGCCCCAGCCCCAACTAGATCTCTTGCGGCAAAGGGTGACCGCATGCAGCTGCTGCGGGAGGTTGTGTGGCTGCTGTCTGAGGGGGCCCCTCAGCACCTGCTCTCTCTTTTGAAAGACGGGCTCAAGGAAGACCCTGCAGCAGCAGCAGCAGTAGCAGCAGCAGCAGCAGCGGCAAACTCGACTGCAGCAAGAGCTGCGAGAACGGAGGACCTGAGCAGACACCTGAGGGCACCTACGGAGGAGACAAGGATCGGCAACTGGGGGGGCCCTGCCACCGTCATTTTCCTAAGGGGGCTCCAGCGGCTGCTGCGGCGTCCGGGTGTATCCGAAAGGCAGGGAATACCTGCTGGCACGTCAGCAGCAGCAGCAGCAACAGCAGCAACAGCAGCAACAGCAGCAACAGCAAGAGGGGACATGAAAGATGCGCAGCAGATGCGCTGCTGGCTCGTTGACCCCATTGATGGGTCGCGAGGTGTCTTTGGAGAGGAGCGAGGCTTTTGCTTTTCAACAGCTGTTGCTCTCTTGGTAGGCCCGCAGCAGCAGCGGCAGCAGCCGCAACAGCAAGAGCAGCAGCTGCAAGACTACCGGCAGCAGCAGCGCACCTCTTCTTCACTCCAGACGTCCATCCGGCCTCAGCAGCAGCAGGAGCAACAACAACAACAGCAGCAGGAACAGCAGCAGCAGCCAAAGGTAGTGCTGGCTTCTATCTGCTGCCCTTCCTACGACTTGTGGCGCAGCAGCGGCAGCAGCAGCATTTTGCCGTTCTGCACACCCACGGGCCCTCTGAACCCTTTGCGCAGCGACGGTGCTCCGTCTCCCGACCCCTCGGAGCCCGCTGTTGCTGCTGCTGCTGGTGCTGCAGCTGGTACTGCTGCTGCTTGTGCTGCTGCTGCTGACGCTGCTGGCGGCTCTATTGCTGCTGCTGCTGATGCTGGACCTGTGCCTCCTGAAGGCTGTGGCGTCTCAGATGCACGTGCAGGTGTCGGCGGGGATGGGAGGGGGGCCCCTGGGGCCCCTCAGGGGGCCCCGGTGCCCCTGCTGTGCGCTGAACACCTGCGGGGTTGTGTGCTGACGACAGTAGAGGGCCTCCCTGCAAGGCTCACGGTGCGAGACGTGCTCACAGGGGCTTTGCTGCACCTCATGCAGCAGCAGCAGCAGCAGCAAGGGGCTCTGTTTCTACCGATGACAGACTGGCCGCTGTGTGGCAACCCTTGTCACCGAGGGAACGGGTTCTCCTCTGCAGCAGCAGGAGAAGCACCACCAGGATCAGCAGCAGCAGGAGATGCAGCAGCAGGAGCAGCATCTATGCCTTCGTCCCCCTTTCGCTGGACAGTATCAGCGCCGAACTACCAGCAGACGCATCCGTTGCTCGAGCAGCATTTATCGGAGCCCTTTACGGCAGCAGATAAACCCTCGCTGCGGTCTCCTAATAGAGGCTTCTTGAGACCTTCAAGCACATGGGGGCCCCTTGAGGGCCCCCAAAGGCCCCCGGAGGACGGGGGATTGCTGCCTACAAGGGGCGATTCCCCAGGGGGGCCTTCGTCGAACAGCAGGAAGAAGCCTCTACAGAGGGGCCCCCATAGTGGGCCCACCCCTGTGGGGGCCCCTAGAGGGCAGCAGTTTCTGTCGTTGAGGTGCGGGCATGTAGTGAAATACCTCGCTGTCGCTCTAGGCCATGCGGATGCATTTTTGCTGCTGCCAGCCTCCCGCGCGGAGGGCTCCAGCAACAGCGGAGGGGCCCAGGCGTCGTGCCTTAGCAGTTACCAACAGCAGCAAAAGGAGCTGCAGCAGCAGCAGGAGAAGGCTGAGGGGGCGCATTGTCTTGAGAAAACGGAAGGAGAGAGAGGGGGCCCCTCACGGGTTGAGGGGCCCCTGCAACGAGAAGGCACTGCAGTGTCTCCTCACAGGCCCCTGCTGATGGTTTGGGACCATGCAGCAGGAGCAGCAGTAGTGGAGATGCTGGGGGGCCTCGTGCTAGACTCGAATAAAGGGCGAGTGCAAGGCTATTGCTACCTGTCTCCTGTCTCCGCGGATGTTGCCAGTCCTGTTGCTGTCGGTCTCCCGAAGCCCATGCAGCAGCAGCAGCAGCAGGAGCACCGCGGGCCTCCTCTTGCACCGCAACAATCAGCAGGGGCCGCCCAGCACAAGACGAAGGGCCCCCATAACGGTGAACTGGGGGCATCAGCAGGGTCTCCTTTTGAGCTGTACAAGGGCCCCCCAACGGCATTTGTCTTAAGGGGTGGAGCTCTGGTTGCTGCTCGTAGCGCAGAGGCTGCTGCTAGAATCTTTGCTGCGCTAAAGGCCCTACATGCCTGACACTGATTAGTAGTGAAAGGGCAAATATGAAATATAGGGGCCCCTAAAACCTCTCCCAAGTCCTGAGGAATTCTGAAAACAGACTCGGGCAGCTCGAGTGTTTGCAACTCTCGTGCTATTCAAAACGTGCATTTCTATATATATATATATATATATATATATAAGTAGGTATATGTAGAAGTATATATCTATATCTATATATCTATATATCTATATATCTATATATCTACCTCTATATCTATATCTATATATCTATCTATATCTATATCTACATCTATATCTATATCTATATCTATATCTATATCTATATCTATATCTATATCTGTATCTATATATCTATATCAATATCAATATCTATATCTATATCTATATCTCTATATCTATATATCTATATCTATATCTATATATATCTATTATATATATATAGATATATATATGTATATAGATATATATGAATGCATTTAATATACGTAGTCAGAGCGATAAAGCCAAGCTAGGGACCTGTTGCTGCTGGCCTGCAGATGCTGTATCAACAGCAGCGACCCGCTAATTCGAGCGTTCTGCTGCTGTTGCTGCTGCTATTGGTGCTGCTATTGGTGCTGCTATTGCTGCTGCTATTGCTGCTGCTGTCGCTTCTGCTATTCCTGCTACCTAAGAACTTGCTGCGTGTAGCAAGACGCGGAGACAGCCCCAGTGGGGGAAGCACAAAGGCCGCAGCAGCAGGTCAGTGTACTGCTGCTGTGTAGCCTCAATAAAGGCAAAAGACACTCGGTAGTTTGCAGCAGCAGAGAAGCAAATAAAGAATGGGCCCAGCAGCAAAGGAAGATGCCCCCACACCGTGCACTGCAGCCTGTGTTGCAGTTGCACTTGCAAATGGTAAGGGCATTAGCAACAGCAGCACTTGCTGTTGCTAGCTGCTGCTGCTTCTGCTAGCTGCAGCGGTGGCATTGGGGCATGCGGGTAGTCAGCAGCTGCTTTGCTACTGCCCGGCTGGTTGCTGCAGCAACTGCTGCTGTTGCTGCTGCCGTTCCTGCTGTCTTTGCGTTTGTCTGCGCTGCGAGCGCCTATGTTCCTCAAATTCATGAGGAGCAGCCAAGTAGAGGGGGGGGACATCTAAGGAGACCCCGGGGGCCCCCGTCTGCTGCTGTTGCTGCTGCTGTCTCCTGGGCCTAGCTGCATAAACTGCTACGCATGTGCGGCCATACCTGCGGCTTCGGAGTCCCTCCAGCTCTATGGGGGCCTCTGGGAAGCCAATCTGCATATTTAGAGAAGCACAGGCAGCGAGGTGTGCTGCACTAATGAGGGAGAAGGAAGACACAAGAGACAGGAGACAACCGAAGGAAAGACAGACACAGCTGCCGCAGTACGCACCAGCAGCAGCAGCGGCAGCAACAGCAGCAGCAGCAGCAGCAGAAGCAGCAGCAGCGCCTCAGGCTCAGGCTCACTCTAAAAGGCAAAGTGCCCATTTCCCTAGGATACTCTACAACCAACACGCCGTTAACTCGCAGGAGGCCCGAGAGAAGCAGCTGCTGCAGAGACAGACAGAAACAGCAACAGCAGGAGGACAGGCAGGCTGCAGCATCTACTGCGGAGACAAACACAAGCAACAAGGAGAGAGACAGGCTCCAGCAGCTGCTGCAGCAACAACAGACACACGTAAAAAGGAGACAAGACAAGACACAGACAGCGACGCAGCCTCTGCGAGAAAATAGTTAAACTCCTCTCTTCTATCAACTCTTTCAAAGCAAGCAAAAACAAAAAAAGATATATATGCATATATACATATATATAATATATATAAATACAAGAAAGGAAGTGCAAGCAAAAAAATCACAGCAAACTAACAAACACTAAAAAGACGAACGGCAGAGGGGGCCCAGCCATCCCAGTCGGGGCCAGCAGCAACAGCAGCAGCAGCAACAGCACCAACAGCCGCAGCAGCAGCAACAGCAGCAGCAGTAGGGCTAAACCCACCTTAAGAAGGTCTCCATACACCACCTCGGTGTATGGAGGACACAGGAACACCAGGTCGAACGATGCAGACTCACTATCGCTGTTGGCACTGCTGCTGTTGCTGCTGCTGTTGCTGTTGCTGTTGTTGTTGCTGCTGCTGCTGTCATACCCAAGGAACCGCTTCGGTGCGAGGAGGAGTTCAAAGACACAGAGCCGCAGCACGCGGCTGTCTGTATACCCCAAATGTCGCAGGTTGATAGCAGCTGCCTAAGAAGCAGCAACATCAACAGCAGCAGCAGCAACACAAACAACAGCAACAACAATTCAGCAGCAGCAACAACAATACAGCAGCAGCAACAGCGACAGCAACCGAATAGGGTTTCGTCTGAACCTGCTTGTGAATGCTATGAGAGTTTCTTGCTGGGTTTACTGCTTATGGCTCTGCGCCTTCTGCTAATGCTGAGGGTTTAGGGTTTAGGGTTTAGGGTTTAAGGCTTACCTCGCAGCAATCAAGAGAACGGTCTACAAGGACAGCTTGATGCGCTCCTCGTGAGAGGCTCTCCACTGCAAGGGCCCCGCTTCCACAGAAGAGATCTAAAACCCTAAAAGGAGACACCAAAGAACAACGCAAAAGGAGACACCGCGCCACGAGGTAAAGGCTAAATATCATTAGGGTTTAGGGCGAATATGAATGAGGGATTAAGACAATTAAGGTTTAGGAGGTATGATAATGACGGGTAAAGAGAAATACGGTTTCGGTGTTCTACAGATAGGGGTTTAATGTCTCCAATTGAGGGATTTTATGATAGAGGGTTTAAATGAGGGTTTCATAGAATTAGGGTTTAGGGTTTAAATGAGGGTTTTATACAATTAGGGTTTAGGGTTTAGGGTTTAAATAAAAGTTTTATAGAATTAAAGTTTACACTTAAAAGGTCTTTAAATGAGAGTTTTATAGAATTAGGGTTTAGGGTTTAGGGTTTAGGGTTTAGTGTTTATATGATGGTTTAGCTCGGAGACGCACCGGAGACGAGGGAACGAAAAGACGCCGAGGTTCTGCAGCATGGAGAAGACCGCCTCCCTTACCTAAAGAAAAGGAGACAGCAAAGAGACAGCAAAGAGACAGCAAAGAGACAGCAATAGAGACAGAGACAGACATAGAGAAGGAGACACAAAACTAAAGATAGGGATAAGACAGCCATAAGCAGAACAAGAAGTGCGGAGACACAGAAAAGAGACAAAAAAGCAAAAAGAGAGACAGAGAGACAAGAGACACAAGAAGAAACGAAGCTAAAGATAGAGAAGAGACACACAAGCGCATGCAATACTAAAGAGAGACAGATACACAGAAAGAAAGAAGGAGAGAAGTAGATACAAATAAATAAAGAGACATCAAAACCAAACAAAAGAAAGGGGAAAAAGAGACAGAGGATTAAGCAGAGACAAAAAAGAGCAGCAGCAGCAGCCACAGACAGAACCGGTGCAGGAAAAGCAACAGAGGCAGCAGCAGCAGCAGCAGCAGCAGCAGCACAGGCAGGAGCCCATACAGAAACGAACAGCACATGCCCCGCAGCAGCAGCACAACAAATACCAACAGAAGCAGCATCTGGCTTAGCAGCAGCAGCAGCAGCGAAATCTGTATCGGCGCAAGAAGCAGTAGCAGCAGCGGAATCAGCCGCTGCAGCAGCACCAGCAGTAAAAGCAGCAGTAGCGCGAGCAGCAGCAGCAGCAGCAGCAGCAGCAGACCTGCGCCATCATAGGCCTTGTAGTGTCTATGCGAGGGGCGAGGAGTCTCCTCCTAGCCATACTTCCGCCCGTAACCCGCAGCAAACCGAAGCCCTTCTCAGGCATCGGAAGCGGAGGCAGCGAGCTGTAGAAGCCCTCAGGGCCTCCACGGGCTGCTGCTGCTGCTGCTGCTGCTGATGCTGTTCCTGCTGCTGCAGAGACCGCTGCTGGTGCGTAGGCGTCAGGAACTGCACCTTCTGCTGATGGTGCTGCTGCTGCCCACTCCCCTGATCCTCCTGCTGCTGCTGTTGCTGCTGCTGCTGCTGCTGCTGCGGCCTTCGCAGCGCCAGAGAAAGTCACGTGCTGCGTTGCAAGGATACCCGCGAGACCTAAGAAGCAAAGGAGACAGCAGAGACACAAACGCTGTAGCAGAAGGGAGACAGTCTCCCCAGTTGTGCTGCTACAGCACCTGCAGTACAGCACTGCTGCTGCTGCTGCGCATTTGTTGCTGCTACCGGCTTCTCCCTACTCCCATAACCACCCCAAGAACCAACACAAGAGGCTAGAGCCAAACCTACTAACGCTGCTGCTGTTGGTGCTGCTGTTGTTGCTGCTGTTGCTGCTGCTGCTGCTACTGCTGCTGGTAGTGCTGCACCTACTGCGCGGCAGCCGTTGCCTGCCCCGTCTTTTGCGGGGTTTAAATCGCTCCGGCCTCCGAACATCCAGCGGAGTTTGTGGTAGAGACCCCCAATCATTGCTGCTGTCACTGCTGCTGCTGCTGTTACCGCAACTGCTGCTGCTGTTGTTGCTGCTGCTGTCGTTACTGCTGTTGTCGTAACTGCTGCTCCTGCTGTTGCTGCTGCTGTCGTGGCTGCTGCTGCTGTTGTGGTAGCTGCTGTTGCTGCTGCTATCTTGGCTGATGCTGATGCTGTCGGAGCTGCTGCTGCTGTCCGAGCTGCTGCTGCTGCTGCTGCTGCTTGTGCTGCTGTTGGCGCTGGTGCCGACAGATGCCCACAGGATGCTGCTGTGCTGGGGTCGCTGCTGCTGCCGTTGAATGCATTGAATAGCTTCGCAGCAGAAAGGGCCTCGGCTTACAGGCGCGGTAGCAGCAGCAGCAGCAGCTGTTGCTGCTGCTGTTGCTGCAGCAGCAGCAGCTGCTCCAGCTGCTCCAGCTCTGGCTGGGACATTCTTAATAGCTGCTGCTGCACCTCGTGGTATTACGCCCACAGGAAACCTTAGAGCGCAGTGAACAGCGAGAAACCCGCACCCTCTTGGGCGGTCTAGGTAGCCTTTGCTGCTGCTGCTCTTGTTGCTGCTGCTGTTGTTGCTGCTGCTGCTGCTGTCTCCGTGTCTGCTGCAGTGAAAGAAGGCACCCGCCAGGCATCTGTGGGGTTGCGGCAGCAGCAGCAGCAATAACACCAAGAACAACAGGAGAAGCTTCTGCTGCGCCATGACCTTATTTTCCTTCCCACGCCTTCTGCTGCTGTTGCTCCTATTGCTGCTGCTGCTGCCCGCAGCAGCAGCAAGTTAGGGTTTAGCTGCACAGGCTCATCCTCCCTACCTGATAGGTAAGACAGCCCATTTCTACTACTGAAATATATTTATTTATTCAAAATTTAACGCCAAAACGCGCTGCATAGCGCTCAGCCTAAGCCCCGGCTGCAACTGCTGCCGCTGCTGCTGCTGCTGCTGAGGCCCAGCGGTGCTGCGGCAGCTAACTGGCCCTTAGACCGCTGCAAATCTGCAGCACTTATCATATAAGCATCTTTTGTTTATATCTTCTTTTTAACTTCTTTCTTTTGTTCTATACACACAAGAAGAATACAAACGCCACAGCTGCAGCAAACAGCAGCAGCAGCAGCAACAAGAGCCAGCGAGGTATCGACACTTCGGGCCGCAGCAGGGACTGCGCAGTGTACAGACACCTGCGACTGCAGCGGCTGCTCCAGGACGCAAATAATCCACAAAGCAGCAGCAGCAGCAGCAGCAACAAGCAGCAACAGCCACACAACAAGGACAGCAGCACCGCAGCAGCTGCAGCCTCTCAATGGCACCGCTGCTCCCCGCAGCAGCAGCTGCTGCAGCAACGGTTCTTCGTCGTGGGGCCGCGCGCCTTGCTGCAGCACATGGAGGGGGACCCCTGCGCCTGCTCCCATCCTCATATTTCCAGCAGCAGCAGCAACAGCAGCAGCAGCAGCAGCGACCCTTCAGTAGCGTGCGTGGGCGCTTCAGCCGCGACAGCAGCAGCAGCAGCAGCATGTGGAAAACTGTCTTTGGGTCTGTTGGAGGGGCTGCTGTGGGGCTGCTTGCCGGTTGGAAGGCGCATGCAGCTACTGCAGCAGCAGCAGAAGACTTCGGCGCTGCAGCTGCTGTGCGCCTCTGCCCTGCAAAGGCCTGTACTACTACAAGCAGCAGCAGCAGCAGCAGCAGCAGCAGAGAGATGCCTGAAGGGAATCTACAGATATTTAAGCCCCCTCAAGTTCAGGGTAAGACTGCTGCAGCCGGAACGGTCTTGCTGCTGCTGCTGCAGGTCCATTTGCTGCAGTTGCTGCGCTAGGAGCTAGAGCTGCTCTTTAGCTGCTGCAGTTGCTGCTGCTGTCTCTGCTTTTGCTGCTGCAGCTTGGCAGGAATTCTTGAGGACTCGCGAAGGCTTCGTCTCGTTGCAGATCCTTGCCCAACCCCCCGCAGACCACCGAACTGCTGCTGCTGCTGCTGCTGCTGTTCCTGCTGCAGCAGAGTTTGGCGAGCAACTAGGCACAATCTTGTTAATCGAAAGGCAAGTGCCGCTGCTGTCTCCCCTGCTGCTACTGTTGCTGCTGCTGCTGTTGCTGTGTGCCTGTGAGTGCCTACGTGTTCTTGTTGCAGTTGCTATATCGCTGCGCTGCAGCAGCAGCACGACTAGCTGTAGCAGCACCGCAGTTTTAAGGCTGCTTTGTCTCTTATAAACATAAACTGTCTCCTTTCCGTTTGCTGCAGATGGAAGGACCAGGCAGCACTTCAGGCTGCGGAGGCGGAGGCCCACAACCGCGTTGCGCAGCTGTCACTGCAGCAGCAGCAGCAGCAAGAGCAGCAGGGGCAACAGCAGCCGCTGCCCAAGCAGCAGCAGCAGGTGCAGCTACTTGCCGATGCCTTAACGTGGCCCTCAAGAGCCTATATGATGGATTCCAGGGCTGCAGCGCCTCTGTGGCTGGCCCTGCGCTGAGCTAGCTAGCTGCATGGTTAGCTAGCTGTGTGGATAGCTAGCTGTGTGGCTAGCTAGCTATATGGCTAGCTAGCTGTATGGTTAGCTAGCCGTAAGGATAGCTCGCTGTATGGCCAGCTAGCTACATGGCTAGCTAGCTGAATCGCTAGCTAGCTGCATGGCTAGCTAGCTGTACGGATAGATAGCTTGATGGATAGCTAGCTGTATGGATAACTAGATGTATGGCTAGCTAGCTATATGGCTAGCTAGCCACACAGCTAGCGCTCTTCGTGTACAGGGGAACTGGCGGCCCTCCCGTTCGTCGGCTAGTTAGGTAGCCGCCTCCTAGTGAGTAGCTAGCTAGCTAGCTAGCTAGCTGGATAGATAGCTGGCTGGCTAGCGAGGGCGTTAAGAGGCCCCGCTGAGGAGGCTCTTAATGATGCTGTCTTTAGCTTGGCTTATGGCCTGCAGAGGAAGGCAGAAAGAAGAGACAGTTAGAGGTGTACGTACAGCTGAGCTCCGCCGGCAGTCTCTCGAGCTAATTGCTTTTATGCACTCAAACTTTAAGCATTTGCAATGGCTGGAGACGCTTAAAGAGAGACACAAAAAGAAACAAAGAAGGGAGACAAAGCAGAAGAAAAACAGACGGAGACAGACAAATGCAGACAGAAAGGAGACAGGTAAAGAGACACTTAGACTGAAGCATAAAGCAGACAAATAAATAGACAGAGACAGACAGACAAAACCATAAAGAAGAGATATAGACGAAGACAGAGACAGACGGACGAAGGCATAAAGGAGACAAATAAATAGATACGGAGACAGATAGAGAAAGTCAGCAAGAAGACAGAAGGAGAGACAGATAGAAGCACAAGAACAAACAGCAGATAAATAAAGAGACAGACACACAGCAGCCAGCAGGGAGACAACAGCTAAACAGAAACGAAGACAGCACAACGGAGACAGCAGCAGAGAGGAGACAAAAGGCATTAAGAACAAGAAGAGGCAGTTGGCTAGCGAGGAGACAGTAAGAGAGACAGAAAAATAACAAACAAGATCTAGCCCTCGTCCCTACTTGGTTTAAAGAAGCTGTCTCCTGAGACCCCTGACTGTCTCCTTGCACATTTATGCGAGCCAGGATTGCTGCGGGGTTGGTCTCCAGCAGCAAACTGAAACAGCAAACACCACAACCTGCTGCTGCTGCTGCTATTCTTCCTGCTGCTGCTGCTGCTGCCGAGCAGTACTGGTAGCCACCCCACAAGGAGACAAACATCGATATGCAGACGAAGACACAGACACAATACTAAAACAAAAATATATTGCTATTTATATACACCATAATTACTTTTGTCTTTTAATGAAAAGAAGCAGCAAACAACAAGACATAAAGACGCAAACAACAAGACATAAAACAAACAACAAGACATAAAACAAACAACAAGACATAAAACAAACAACAAAAAATAAAAAAGACAAAGACATAACTTACCCCTGATTGGCGACTTCATCGAGCGCCAATAAAACTGAGTCCATGTTGTCTAACAAAGCTTGCCGGCTTATAGTCCCGCTGCAGCAGCAGCAGCAGCAACAGCAGCAGATAGACACAAACACCTGCTAGGGAGTAGCAGCAGTCGCTGGGTGAATGAATGCCCAGCCGTCACTAGGCAGCAGCAGCAGCAGCAGCAGCAGCACGAAAGACCCGCATGCAGCAGCAGCAACTGTTGCCGCTGCAGCAACTAGCAGCTACCAACGTCATCATCATCATCACCAGCAGCAGCAGCAGCAGCAGCAGTGGGTAGTACCTGCAGATGGTGGTGAAGACGGAGCGCAGTGTCTCGACAACTTCCAGCAGCAGCAACTCGTTTGCTGATGCCTCCGGGGAAACAGCAAAAATGCAGACGTCTCCTACTCCCAACCCCACAGCCACTTCTCCTTCTACCTGCAACGCCTCAGCTGCAGCAGCAGCAGCAGCAACAACAACAGCAGCAGAAGCAGATGCAGATGCAGCACCAACACCACCAGACGTCGAACAGCAGTCACCGAGCAAGATGGATCGGCAGCACGAGCATCAGCAGCAGCAGCACGAGAAGTAGCAGCAAGAGCAGCAGCAGCAAGAGCAGCAACATGAAGATTACCTTCTGTTCTAGTTTTAATCTTCATAAACCCCTGATGCAGAAGGCTCTCTAACTTTCTCTGCGATTCGAAGGTGCGGTACAAAGGCGGAGGCCCCAAGGGAGGCGGAGGCCTTGTAGGAAATTGCGAGCAAATCCTCTCTCCAGATGCATCCAGCACCGCCAAACAAGTCAAACGCAGTGGTGTATCCATCTTGCTGCTGCTGCTGCTGCTGCTGCTGCTGCTGCGGCTGTTGCGGGTGCTGCGGCTGTCTCTGTTGCGCTTCGGTGAGGTAAGGTGTCTCGTGCTGCTGATACTTTGACAGGGAACAGAAGCTGATGCAGAGATCGCGTAGAGAACCTCTGCACAGCAGCAAGCTCAGTGCTGCTGCTGCTGCTCCTACAGTTGTTGTTGTTGCTGCTCTAGCTGCTAGGCTGCAGCTACAAGCCACCTCAACGAACTCCGCGGCACCAAGCGCTGCTGCTGCTACGAGTTTGTTGCTGCTTTCCCTGCACCTCCCCTTAATAGCGATGCCACAGGGCAACGAGGCAGTGCCTAGCGGGCGCTAGCCTGCAGCAGCAGCAGCAGCAGCAGCAGCAGCAGCGCGGAGAGGCTCCTCCTGGAGGTTAACGCAAATTAAACGTCTGCTGCAGCTCGCTTGCGGCCAAAAGCTGCTTCACAGATGGAAAGGCTGCAACAGCAGCAGCAGCAGCAACAGCAGCACAAAAGCGCATGCAGCATGCAGTTGAGAGGTATAGAGGAGTTCAGTGTATGTACGCTGCAGCGTTCAATATAAACAGCAGCAACAATTATAGTTTCCTTGAAGAAAATATATATTTCTGAGCAGCAGCAGCAGCAACAGCAGCAGCAGCAGCGCAGCTGCTGCCCCTGCCGCCGACTCTAACAAGCATGCGCGGCAGGACAAGAGCGGTGCTACTGCTGCTGCTGCTGCTGCTGCTGCTGTTGCTGCTGCTCCCGCTGCTGCTGCTGCCCTTGCGGCGCAGTTTACCGTTGTTAAAGACTGTCTTTTTGCCGAAGTTTTGACCAAATCTAAAGGGAAGTTCCCTGTCGTTTTATTCCTTCGAGTAGTTAAGAGGAAGAGCAGTAGGAGGAGCAGCAGGAGGCGCAGCAAGGGCAGCAGCAGCAGCGGCAGCAGCAGCAGCCGAATCTCCTCCTCAGACGCACAGCGGTATTTGCTGTTCCCAAGCAGCAGGTTGCAGTAGATTGTGGAATCTCTGGTTGTGTGTCTTTTGCTGCATCTCTTCTTGCGCATTCTCGTGCAGCAGCAGCAGCAGAGGCAGCAGCAGCCAGAGCAGGAGCAGCAGCGGGGACCACCGCAACAGAACCTTACCCGCAGACTATCAGCAAGCCCAGCAACAAGCCCAACAGCAAGCCCAGCAGCAGCAGCAGCAGCAGCAGCAATGGTTGCACTGCAGCGGCAAGTTGTGCTCGTAGGAGCGGGGCAGGCACACCTTGATGTGCTGCGGCTGTGGGGTCTGCGGCGGCGGCGCGAAGCAGCAGCAAACAAGGCAACAGCAGCAGCAGCACCTGCTGCTGCTACAACGGACAAGACTGCAGCAGCAGTGCTGCGCTCCATACTCGCCAAAGATGCTGCTGCTGCTGCTTCTCCACCTGCAGATGACAGCAGCAGCAGCAGCACGCCTGCTGAGCTACCCGTCTCGGCTGTCTCTCTGCTGCTGGTAACAGAAACCACAGAAGTCCTCTACAGTGCTATGGTCCCAGGTCAGCCGCTGTTGCTGCTGCAACGCCTTCTGCTGTTGCTGCTGCTGTTGTTGCTGCTGTTGCTGCAAGCCCTGCTGCTACTCCTACTGCAAGCCCTGCTGTTGCTGCTACTGGAAGCCCTGCTGCTGCTGCTGCTGCTGCAAGCCCTGCTGCTGCGGGGGTCTAGCTACCCGCAGTTAGTCGAGTTCCCACTGAAGCAGCAGTTACAACGCTGCTGCCAAGCGTGCTGCTGCTGTTGCTGCTGCTGCTGCTGCTGGATAGCTTTGTACATCCTGTATATTTATTTGTTGTTGATTTGCCTGTCTGTTTGGTTTATTATTATTTATTTGTTTATTTGTTTATTTCTCCCGTTGTTTATTTGTTCATTTATTTTTATTACTTTTTTTATTTGCTGCTTTTCTCGTTTATTTATTTATTTTTATTTATTTTTATTTATTTTTTATTGTAATTTCTTCATTTCATTGTTTTTGTTTATAATATTAAATATTTATCTATACATTCCTTTCATTGTTTATATGTTTATCATATTAAATAAACAAACAAACAAGTTAATGAACAACTGAATAAACAACTAAATAAATAAATAAATAAATAAATAAGTAAATGTTTATTTGTTTATTTGTTTATTTGTTCAGGATATATAACTGGAGAGTTTGCACTGAAGGAGATGACTGTTGATTTGCTGCCGCTCTGCGCCTTTGCTGGGGCTTCACTCATAACAGCAAGGGCTGTGGGGTTGCTGCCGCAGCAGCAGCTGCTGCTGCTCGATGGCAGCAGGCCGCCTTTAAGGTGCTGCTCCTGCTGCTGCTTCATGCTGCTGCTTCTTGCTGTTGTTCGTGCTGCTGCTCCGTCGCAGCAGACCTCTCCTTGGAGGTGCTGCTTCTCTTGGGGTTTTGTTTGTGCTGCTGCTGCTGCTGCAGCTCTTTCTGTTGCCGCTGCTGCTTGATGCTCGCACGACTCCTTTGAGGTGCTGCTGCTGTTGCACGCTTGCTGCTGCTGCTGCTGCTGGTTTGTTGCTGCAGGTTCGATGTCCTCTCTATTGATACGGGCAGCAAACCTGAGGCCTCCCTCATCCCCGGCAGCATGCGGCCGCTCCTCTCGCGCAGCAACACCTTCGTAAACAAGGGTAAGCCGCTGCTGCTGCTGCTGCTGCTGCCCTGTTGCTGCTGCGCATCTGCTGCTGGGCTGCTGCTGCTGCTGCGGCTACGTCGCAACTGCACCTGCCGCGGATGCTCTTCCAGCTACTGCTGCTGCTGCTGCTGCAGAGTTTAGGGGGCACGGCAAGGGTGGGGTGCTGTCGGTTGTTTGTTGCTGCTGCAGGATCTTTGGATGGAGACACTTCAACTGCTGAGCCGGAGACAGGGTCCTTGACGTCTCCAGCAGCAGAAGATGCGCAGCGGGAGACGCAGCTGTCTCCGTGTGGCTGCCCCGCGTCTGGCAGCAGCAGCAGCAGCAGCAGCAGGTATTGCTGCTGCTGTGTTTGCCCCAAACGGCCCATCCAGGGGGTTGTATCTCGCTGGCTGCTGCTGCAGCACCAGCTGCAGCAAGCCTGGCAGCAGGCGTTGGAGAGTAGCACGTCTGCCGGTGGTGGCGCGTCTGCTGCTGCTGCTGCTGCTGACGGTGAGGGTGTAGCCCGGAGAGACAGCAGCACGAGCGCCAGCAGCAGCAACTGCAAAGCGGAAGCAGTTGCTGTCTTCCGAGTGCTGGTAATAGGGGGAGGTGCTGTGGGGGTGGAGATGGCCCTTGTGCTGCAGTACGCCGTGCAGCAGCTGCTGCGCTCGTTAGAGAAACAGCAGCAGCAGCAGCAGCAGCAGCAGGTTAATTCGTCTCCGAAGCGGGAGACTGCAGCAGAATGCAAAGGGTCGCCTTTAAAGGTTGAAGTTATACTCGCAACTAGCGGCCCAGAAATACTCACGGGATACTCCAAACGAGCGCAGGTCCGCTGTTGCTGCTGCTGCTGTTGCTGCTGTTGCTGCTGTTGCTGCTGCTGCTGTTGCTGCAGCTGCACCAAGAAAAGGGTCTGACTCCTTTTCTTTTGTCTGCCCGTTGGTGTTTGCGGCTGTGTCTGCATTGCTGATATTTGATGGTGGTGGGCTCTTCTGGTTGCTGGACCGTGTCGCTGCTGTTGTTGCTGTTGCTGTTGCTGCTGCTGCTGCTGCTGCTGCAGACAACGCTTCGCAAGCTGCTAGCATCACGTGGGGTGTCTGTAAGCACAAACTGTTTGGTGGAGAGACTGGAGGAGACAGCAGGAGGGAGAGCTGTTGCCGTTACGAAGGGCACACAGCTGCAGTCTCTTATTGACTTTGCCTTCTGCTGCACCAGCGATAGACCTCAAGACTGGATACAGTGCGCTCACCCCACACTGCAGCAAACCCCTGCATGCACCAACGCATGCAGTGCTGCATGCGTTGGTGCATGCGGCGGCACCAACAAGCCATACACACCCCCTCCTTCATCAACCGCTGCTGCTGCTGTGCTGCTGCTTTTGTTATTGCTTTAGCTGTGCATGCCCCACACGCTGCTGCTGCTAATGCTGTTGCCAGTCCCTCCCCTGCTGCTGCTGCTGCGGATTCATCACTTGCTGCTGCTGCTGTTGCTGCTGCTGCTGCTGCTGCAGGTCAACGCGATTGCCTTTGGATGAGAACGGCTTTCTGCGGGTATTGCCGACGTTGCAGTGCGTCGACTTTCCCCACATCTTTGCTGCAGGTAATACCCCAAACAGCTGCTGCTGCAGCTGCTGCTGTTGCTGCTGCTGCAGCAACTGCTGCTGCTGCTGAGGGTATTGCTGATGCTGGTGTTGCTGTTCCTGTTGATTGCTTTTTGTGATGCTGCGGCTGGCGTTTGTGCTGCCACTAGTGCTGCACTGCTGTGCATCGTGTGCTGCTACTGCTGCTGCTTTTGCTGCTGCTGCAACAGGCCACACGGCAAGCATCTTGGGCCATTCTCGTCCGAAGGCGGGGGTGTATGCAGGTGGGCCTTTCTGCAGTGCTGCTGCTGCTTGTGCTGCAGTGCTGTTGCTGCTTATTCTGCTGCTGCTGCTGTTTGTGGTGCTGCTGGTTCTGTCGTTTCAGCTTCTCTTGTTGGTGCTTTAGTTGCTGCTGCTGCTGCTGCGCTTGTGTGGTTTTCTTCTTCGATGTTTGTGTTGCGGGTTTGCTGCTCTGCTGCTGCTTGGGGCTTGGAGCCTCTTCTCGCATGCGCATGCATACTCTTGGTGCATGCATGCGCCTTTAAGGATATTTGTTTTGTTTTTTTGTTGCTTTTATTATTGATGTTATTCTTCTTATTCCTTTAATTGTTATTACTACTCTTATTCTTTTCTTTATTGTTATTATTATATGTTAATATTGTTATTATCGTTGTCTCTGTTATTATGCTTATGATTTCATCTGTTATGACTCCTAATGCCGCTCTTATTACTCTTGCCGTTGTTTAGGGTTTAGGGTTTAGGGTTTAGGGTTAATATTGCTATTGTTATTATTATTGTTGCCGTTGTTATTACAACTATTCCTCATGATTCGCGTCGTCATTGTTGCTGCTGCTGCTGCTGTTGTTGTTGCTGCTGCTGCTGCTGTTTCTTAGTGCGTGCTGCGCCTGTGATTGAGACAAACATCTGGCGTTTGCTGCGCGGAGAGGAGTTGGAGGTGTGGAAGCCTCAGAGCGCCTTCCTTTCTTTGCTTGTTACCGGCAGATCTGAGGCTGTTCTCTGCAAAGGGGGTTTTGTCTTTCAGGGTAGCTGGGTTTGGAAGCTCAAGGTCTGTTCCTGCTGCTGCTGCTGCTGCTGCTGCTGCTGCTGCTGCTGCTTGTGGTGTTGTGTTTCCCCATGCGGCGGATGTTGCGAGTGCTCATCCTGCTGTTTCTGCTGCTGTTGGTGCTGTTCTTTCTGCTGCTTCTCCCTTGCTGTTGTTGATGGTGGTAGTTTCGTCTCTTTCCCTCTGCTCGTCACGCCGTTGCTGCTGCTGCTGCTGCTGCTGCTGCTGCTGCTGCTGCGGGCGTTGCCTGGTTGCGGGGTGTCAGGTGTTTGTTTGACAATGAGGGGTTTCAGGGTAGCAGCAGGTTTATGGGTTTGGCTGCAGCAGCAGCTGTTTGTGTTGCTGTTGCAGAAGGCGATCGACTCCGCGTGGCTGTGCAGCCACAGAGATTTCAACGGGCCCTGCAACAGCAGCAGCAGCAGCAGCAACAGCAGTAGCTGCCCCCCTCGTTCTATGTCTTCTTTCTTAGGGCTTAAGGAGTTAGGGGCTGCTGCTGCTTCTGGAGCTGAAGCCCTCAGCACTTGGCTTTCTGCTACTATGGCTTCCTCTGAACCCACCCTACGCGTACCCGCAAGCGAAGTCAGACAAACTGCTGCTGCACTTGCTGCTGCTCCTGTTGCTGCTCCTGTTGCTGCTGCTGTTTGTGCGTGCATGAGTGGAGACAGCGGGTGGCTGTTGTTGGGTAGCAGCTAGCGGTGTCGGTCTAACTCGCCGTCTTCTTGCTGCTGCTGTTGCTGCTGCAGGACCTGCCGCACCCGTGCATGACTGTGTTTGCGGGGCTGCTTGCTAAAGCTGCTGCTGCTCCCCGCAGCAGCAGCTGCACCGGTGCGTCTCGCTGTGCGGGTTGTTCAAGCAAAATACCTCAGCGTGTTGTTGCTGCTGCTCTGCAGCAGCTGCGGCAGCACAACATGCAGGTGCAGCAGCTGCACGACCGGGAGGCGCAGCTGCAGCAGCAGCAGCAGTTGCTGCAGCAGCCGGTTGATGAGCAGCAAGATTGGGAGCAAGACAAACCTCTCTATACTCGCCCTGAGGTTATCTGCGGCCTTAAGACGCCTGATGATTGCTGTCTCTTCGCTCCTGTCCCCTTCAAACAATATTTAGAGACAGCAGAAAATCTGAACTCGCACCCTCTGCCACTTCTAGCTCAAAGCGTAGACTTCTACCGGTAAGAGGCCCACTTGCTGCTGCTGCTACTGCTGCTCGCTGCTGCTGCTACTGCTGCTCGCTGCTGCTGCTAATGCTTCTCTCGCTGGTGATGGTCGTGCTGCTGTTTGTTGCTGCTCTTGTGGATGCTGTTACGAAGGCAGCTGCCTCTATTTCTTCTGTCTCTGCTTGCACTGTCTCCGTCTTATCTGCCTCTCTCTTCTGCGTTTGTCTTGCTGAGTTACATCGGGCCTCTGCGGCTGCTGCAGGCTTTGTGCTTATTCGTATATCTGCATATACAATATATATATATACATATATATATATACTGTTTTGCTGTCTCTGTCTGGCTATAAGTCTACATATGAGTGTGATTGTGTATATATCTAAATCTAACTCTGAGGGTAATTTCTTTATCTCTGCAGCAAACTTCAAACCCCCTAGCTGAGGCCTAGGGGTTTAGGGTTTAGGTTTAGGGTTTAGGGTTTAGGGTTTAGGGTTTATTGTTTATGTTGAAGGTTGTTTACTGGAGATCTCTATACTATGGGCCGCGTAGCAGCAGCACACGCCCTCTCCGATCTCTATGCATGCGGCGCGGAGCCCCTCACCGCCTTAGCTGTTTTCCTTATGCAGCGGGCTCCTCCAGACCTTGTATGCTATCTGCTGCAGTTGCTGCTGCTGCCGCTGCTGCTTTCACCCCCTTGCTGCTGCTGCTCCTCCAGGAGTTGCTGGCTGAGCGGATTAGGCTGGTGGCTGTGCTGCTGCTGGTGCTGCGGGTGCTGCTGCTGCTGCTGCAGTTCACTAGTGTTGGGTTGCTGTTGCTTTGGGGATGGGAGGAGTTTACTGCGTTGGTTCTGCCGCTGCTGTTTGTGCTGCTGCAGCAAGCGAACAACCTGCTGCAGGTGCTGTGTGGGGCGAGCAGCGTGTTTGCTGCTGAGGGCTGCGAATTAAGCGGTGGCCACTCTGCTTCTGGAGACGGGCCTTCAGCAGCAGGTTTCTGTGTCACAGGCAGAATCTTCTATCCTGCTCCTCCCGCAGCAGGAGCAGCAGGAGCAGCTGCAACAGCAACAGCAGCAGGGGCAGGCGCAAGTGCGGGGAAAAAGGGAAACCAGGGCACCGAACAGCAGCAGCAGCAGCAGCAGCAGCAGCAGGTGTCCCCATGCAGACCGTTGGACCCTGATTTCTTGCTGAAGAAAGGCAGCACCGGCGTGAAGGAGGGCTGCGTGCTGCTGCTAACAAAAGGGATCGGCACGGGAGTTATTTTTGCTGCGCATGCTAAGTGCAAGGCAAAGGGAGGGTGAGGGAGCACAGATGCGCAGCTGCAGCACCTCTTGCTGCTGCTGCTGCTGCTGCTGGCGTTGTGCTGCTGCTGCTGCCTAATATTTGCTGCTGCTTCTGCCTTAGTCGTGCTGGTGCCGTTCATCCTTCCCGCTGCATGTGCTGCTGCTGCTGCTGCAGGTGGGTGGAAGCGGCGCTGCAGCAAATGCAGCAGACCAACAGAGCAGCGATGCGTGCTCTGGTTCAGCACGGGGCAACGGCCTGCACGGACGTAACAGGTGAGTAGCTGCTGCTACTGCTGCTCTCGTTGCTGCTGCTGCTGCTGCTGGTAGTTCTCATTCGCCGCCGGGGTGTGCGTGCTGACTGCATTTTTGCTGTTGCTGTTGCTGCTGTTGCTGCTGCTGCAGGTTTCGGGTTGGTGGGGCATTTGTTAGAAGTGTTAGACGCGTCTAACAGAGCCCTGGCGAAGGAGAGCCGTGGGAACGCCGTAGCAGCAGCAGCAGCAGGAGCAGCAGCAGCAGCAGCAGCAGCAGCAGGGGGGCCGCAGCTGATAGGCGCTCGGGTTTGGCTCAGTCGAATACCGCTGCTGCCAGGTGCTGCTGAGCTGACCCGCAAAGGCTTGCATGCATCTCTATTTGTAGAGAATGCTGCTGCTGCTGTGCGGCGGCTGCAAGTGTGTTCAGCTGCTGCTGCTGCAGCAGAGCCCCCTCTTGAGTCTCTTCACCTTGGCAACGTGCGCGGATTGTCTCCTGGGGAGCAGCAGCTGGGGAACGAGCGCCAGCTGCTACAGGTGCTGCAGCAGCAGCTGCGGGGCAACTGCTGCTGCAGGGCGCCGCTGAACTCAACGCAGCAGGAGGAGCAGCAGCAAGAACAGCAACAGCAGAAACCCGCCAGGGAGGAAACGGATCTGCAAAGCGGCTGCAGCAACAGCTGCAGCAGCAGCTGCGGCGAAAGGGGAGGTAGTCTCAGCTGCTGCTGCTGCAGCACTTGCCCGGACCCTTCTTTAGTCTTCCCGTTGCTGTTTGACCCCCAAACCAGCGGTGGTCTTCTTGCTGTTGTGCCTGCTGCTGCTGCTGCTTCCTGTCTTGCTGCACTGCGGCAGCATACTGCAGCAGCTGCTATCGGAGACATTATATCTCTCCCTGCTGTTGCTGCGAAGGGCAGTCTATCAAAGAGCAAACCCATACAGATACTTGCGGGCTCCACAGAAGCTACAGCAGACAAGGCCGATACATGTAGCTAGCGGCAACGGCAGCAGCAGCAGGAACAGCTGCAGCTATAGCTGCAGCAACAGCTGCAGCAGAAAATGCAGCAACAGAGCTGCTGCAGCAAAAACAAATGCAGCAGTAGTATAGCTGCAGAGCGAACTGCAGCAAAAGCAGCAGAAGAACAGCTGCAGCAAATACTGCAACAAAAGAAGAGCTGCAGCAAATGCTGCAGCAAATGAACAGCTGCAGCAAAAAGCTGCAGCAAATGAACAGCTGCAGCAAAAAGCTGCAGCAAAATTTAGGGGCGTTGACAGATATCCAGTTAGTTTGAGCGCCATGTGGCTGAAGAGATGCAAAGCTTGCTGCTGGTGCAGCAGCTGCTGCTGCAACAGCTGCTGGTGCAGCAGCTGCTGCTGCAGCACCTGCTACTCTTACAGCGTTGGATGCTGTGTTAAATAGTGGCCTGTACCTGCCTTTCTGCGGCGGTCTCTCTGCTGCTGCTGCTGCTGCTTCACGCTGCGTCCCTTCGGGGCAAGAGCAGCAGCATTGACGGCTGTGGCTGTGTGCGGGCAGCAGCAGCAGCAGCAGCAGCATCAGGAACAAGAGGCCTGTCCCGGTTTCTTTCGTTCATTGCATGCAGGCCGAAGAGTGTTTGTGTTTTGAAGCAGCATGAAGAGCTGCTACTGCTGCTGCTGCTACTGTGGGGCCGGCGGAGTTTACGTGGCCCTGTGCTACAGTGGTGGTGCAGAGTTGGGGTGTTATGTACACCTCATTGCTGAGCAGCAGAATTAAACTTGAGTTCGTTTAATTGAAAGGTCTTTTAATTTGTTGTTGCGTTTGCATGCGATGCCTATTGTCTTGTCTTTTATTATCTGTCTCCTGTCTCTGTGTGTCTCTGTCTCCTGTGTTTATTTTGCATTTGTTTGCCTTCATGTGCTGTCTCTTTCTATCTCCTTTGCCTCTGTTTGTGTGTCTCTCTCCTTCAGTGTCTGTCTCCTTGCTTATGTTTGTTGCGGTGCATGCACAATTGTCTCCTGTCTCCTCTGCTGCAGTCTCCTTTGTTTCTTCTGCCTCTTTGTCTCTTAGCAGACCCCCAATTGTTGCAGTTGTAGTAGTAGGAACAGCAGCAGCAGCAGCAGCAGCAGCATACTGATCAAGCAGCAACAGCCCTCTACTATCAAAAGGGCTTCGCTGTCTTGCATGCATGCATTTGCTGCTTGTTATGTTGCTTTCTGGGTTTAGCAGCAAAATAACAAAACTAAGTGTCTGTACTTCCCTCTCTCTTTGCTCTGCTGTCTCTAGAGATAAAAGAAAGAGACACCTTAAGGAGACACCTCAAGCAAAAGGAAGCAATACTATTCATATGTTTTATATTGCTGCTGCTGCTCTGCATGCAGCAGTGTCTGTCAATCTGCATATTACTGTCTGTCTGCCTCTTTGGGGCTTTCTCTGTATTTATTGCATGCATAAACCCTTTACGTCTCTTAAAATCAAAAGAACTAATACACGTCGAATTAAAGGGCTGCTGCCCCTCTTGTTTCTGCTGCTGCTGCTGCAGCTGGATCCTGCTGCTGATGGCTCCGGCTGCTGCTGCTGCAGCTGGATCCTGCTGCTGCTGACTCCGGCTGCTGCTGCTGCATCTAGCTCCTGCTGCTGCTCCTGCTGCTGCTGCTAGATCCTGCTCTGGCAGGACCCTGCTGCTGCTGCAGTTGCTGCTGCTGCAGCAGAAGCAGCTGCTGCTGCTGTTGCTTCTGTTGAGTGCCTTAAGCCGAAAGGATGCAGCGGCAGCAAGGGCCCCGCATGCAGAAGGGGACGTGAGGACGCCCTGAGGAGACACAGCAGCAGCACAAGCAAAACCCCAGCAGCTATTGATGCCGCCTGTTTGTGCTGCAGCAGCAGCAGCTGCTGCTGCTGCTGCTGCTCGGAGGGAGGCAGAGAGGAGACACAAGACAGCAGCTAGCAGCTAACTAAGCAGCAGCTTCATGGAAGTGTAGGGAGGAGACAGACGAATGCATAGTGCAAAGAGAAGAAAACAACGGAGACGAAGAAGAGACACTTAAAGACAGAGACAGCGAAAGGAGACAGAAAAACAGCAGCAGACAGATACAGAAAGAAAGCGACAGACGCCCGTACACCTCAATAGAGACAGACACCAGAGAAATCAAAGAAAGGAGACAGCAGAAGAGAGTAAAGAATAACACCAGCAAACACACGAAAAAGAAAGCAGCAGCAGCAGCAAGAACAAAGAAGAGACAAAAGAATAGACAAAAGAAGAGACAGATAAAAAGATATCAGAAAGACAAGAAAGACAGAAGGAGACACTAAGTAATAATAAGGAGACAGTAACAAAACAAGCGGGTAAAGAAATGAAGAAATATATAAACAATTAGAAAGACCTGGTCTCCACCATATCTCTCCTCTAGGCCCCTGTCTCTCTGAAGATAAAACTGCTGTTGAACGCATGCAAGAGAACAGAGGCAGCCAATAGACAAACAGATTATGCAACAAACTTCGAGAGAAAGGAGACCCTTCCTTCTCCTCTAAACCCTGCTCACGCATATAGACACCCAAACAAATACAAACAAAAACTAAGTAAAAACAAAGACAAAAACAAACACAGAGATGAAGACATAAATGTACATATATATATATATATATATATATATATATCCGTATATATGTCTCTATATAGATATATATATAGGGAGAGAGATATAGAGAGAGAGAGACTGAGACAGAAAGACAGACAGATAGAGACAGAGGCGCACACAGAGACAGAGAGAAGAGGCACATAAAGAGAGACAGAGAGAAGAAACGCATACAGAGAGAGACAGACCAAATGAAGAGACAGAGATAGATAGAGACAGGCAGACTAACAGATAGAGAAACAGATAACAGACAGAGAGAAGAGACAAACAGAGACAGAGCAGCGCCCGCCTTCGATAAGGGCCTCAAAAATCTATACCCTAATCCCTAACCCTTAATTCTAATCCCTAAACCCTAAACCCTAAACCCTAAACCCGAACCCACGCCCTTGAGCTTCCTCCAGCTAAACCCTAAACCCTCACCCCTAGGCCCTAAAACCTAGTCCCTAAACCCTAAACCCTAAACCCTACGCTGAGGCTTACAGCCCTCTGAGTATAAATGCCTTACTTTAAGGTAAGAGATCCTCCTCCAAGCAAGCTGCTCCCAGGTTGTAAGGTTAAGAGACATCAGCAGCAAATGATATGCAGCAAGACACCCGACGAGTGCAGACAAACCTAACAAGAAAAAAAACAAACTCAGTACTAATAAAGACAGCACACCACCCCTGCAACGCACACACACATGCTGCACCAAACAATGATGAAATAACTGCTGCTGCAGCTGCTGCTGCAGATACTGCTGCAGCTATTGCTACAGCTGCTGCTCCAGCTATTGCTACAACTGCCGCTGCATCTACTGCTGCAGCTGCTGCTGCAGCTACTGCTGCACCTGCTGGTGTAGCAAATGCAGCAACTGTTTAAGTAGCACCTATTGCTGCAGTGGCAGCAACAGCTGCAGTAGCAGCAACTCCATGGCGCTCTAACAACAATGCAGCAGCTTATACCCTAGCACCAGCAGTCCTGCTGAGAACCCTCTCACCAGCAGCAGCAGCAGCAGCAGTAGCAGCAGCAGCAACAGCATATCCAGCAGCAGCCGTTTCACCGCACCACTCGGCCTTAACTTGAATAGGCAGCAGCAGCAGCCTGACACACTGAGCTGTACATACACCAGCCTCCAACACCTGCAGCAGCAGATACAACATGAAGTGTGGGCGGCTCTTCTCTCCCACGCAGCTTCCTGCAGCAGCAGCAGCAACAGCAGCAGCAGCAGCAAAACGCCAGAATATACGCGCCTGACCCTAGTCTCCCGCTAACACTGAGCAGCAAACGCAACAGCCTCGGGAGCAGCAACAGCAGCAGCACCAGCAGCCGCAAATGCAGCAGAAGCAGCAGCTGCAAATCTAGCATCAGCAGACGCAGAAGGGGAAGCAGCAGGAGAAGCAGCAGCAGCAAGAGCACCAAGAGCAGCAGCATCAGCAGCAGCAGCAGCAGCAGCCTACCTATCCAAGGGCAGTGGTGATCATGGGTGCGGATGCAGACACCGCAGTCTGCGCAGTGCTTCGTCCTCAGCGGCTGCAGCAAAGGACAATTGCAGGTGAGCATACATTGCTGCTACTGCTTTTGATGCTGTTGCTGCTGCTGCTGCTGCTGGTGCTGCTACTGGTGCTGTTGCTGCTGCTGTTGCTGCTGCTGGTGTTGTACTGCTGCTGCTGCTGCTACTGCTGCAGCTGCGCACCTGATACATGCAGCACCGCTCGCAAAACCGCAGCCTCACGCCGTACTGCCACAACTGTCTCCTCCTCACGGTGAAGGGGACAGCAGCACTTGCTGCTGCTGCTGTCGTTGCTGTTGTTGCTTCTGTTGCTAAAGGTGCCGCTGCGGGTGATATCTGCACAATAGAAGACGCTGGAGGCAGCACCTGGCTCAGCTCCACCAGCTCCTGCTCCTTCTGCTGCTGCTGCTGCAGCTGTTGCCGTGCTGCTGCTGTTGCTGCTGCTGCATCGCTTGAACTTGCTGCCGTTGCTGTTGCTGTTGTTGCTGCAGTTGCTGCAGCTGTCGCTGCTGCTGTTGCAGTTGTGACTGCTTCACTCGCATCCTGCGCACTCACTGGCAGCCCCACGATCTGCGCTGCAGCTGCTGCTCCTGCTGCTGCTGCTGCTTGTCGCTGGCGTTTTTCTTGTTCCCTAAGTTTCTTTCGAGCCTTCATCTGCGCCACGTCTGCTGCTGCTGCTGCTGCAGCGGCAGCAGCAGCAGCGGCTGCTGCTGCCGCGGGTTGCTTCACGCGGAGAGCGCTGCTTCCGGCTGCAGCAGAACCTCTGCGAGCGCTGGGGCTGCTGGTTCTGCTGCTGCTGCTGCTGTCTGTGTAGTTGTCTCCAATGCTGCTCCCTCTGCTGCTGCTGTTGCTGCTGTGCGCAGCAGGGTGTCTTGTGAAGGGAGGCCGGTAGCTCCGCCTGCTTCGGTGTCTGCTGCTGCTGCTGCTGTCAAAGTGCAGCACTTTGTTGCAGCTTATGTACACCTGCCGCAGAGACGCTGGCTGGGGCCCCGCTTCAGCCCAAGTGTCTCCAGGCATACCGCACAGGGAAGCAGCAAGGGGAAGGTGCTGCTGCTGCTCGCGCTCTTCCTGCTGCTGCTCACAGAGCTGCTGCTGCTGCTGCTGCTGCACCTGCATCGGAATGAGCTCCATATTAGCATGCCCTCCTGAGGCTGCGCCCCGAGAAACGACAGGTAGGGGGAGGTTAAGCTGCTGCTCCCACTGCCTCTGCTGCTGCACTTGCTGCTGCTGCTGCAGTTCCTGCTGTTGCTGCTGCTGTTGCTGTTGCTGCTGCTGCTGCTGCGGCATCAAGGAGATCTCAGTGGTGAAACCATCAATGTCTTCTTCGCTTGAGCTGCGTGGCAGCATGGCGCTGACCGGCTGCTCCCTTGTGAAGAGACGGGGCTGTTGCTGCAAGTCGTGCTGCTGCTGCTGCTGCTCCTCCTCCTCTTGCTGCTGTTCCTGCTGCTGCAGCTCCTGCTGGTGTTTCTGCTGCTGCGTCTGCGCATCACGCGCATAGCCAAAGGTCGGGGTATTCCAAGACGCTGCTGCAGCTACTGGGATGCGTATGCTGTTGCTGCGGTTGCTGCTGCTGCTGCCCCTGTTGTTGTTTCTGCTGTGGTGCTTCTCGTATGCATCGCTGTTGCTGCTCCTGCTGCTGCTGCTGCACTCAAGGGGGCCAGTGTGCGCCTGTTCCGCACAAAAGCGATCCAGGCTATCGTTGCTGCCGCTGTTGCGGCTGCTGCTGCTGTTGCTGCTGCTGCGGTGACTGCTGCGAGCAGCAGCTGAACGTGCAGCAACTGCGTGTGTGCTTCTGGGCGGGCTCAACGGTGACAAGTCATTGCGGGTGTTGCTGCTGCTGTTGCTGCTGTTTCGCCTTCTCCTGTCATCGCCACTGCTGCTGCTGCTGCTGCTGCTGCTGCTGCTGCTAAGGTTGCTGCTGCGAAGCGCATGCGGGGCTTCATACTCCCTTCTGTCTCTCCTCAAGAAGCGGGTGAGGCCCTTACCACGAGATGGGCGCCTCCACCGCTGCTGCTGCCTTCCCCGTGCTGCTGCTGCTGCTGCTGCCTTTGCTGCTGGTACTGCCTCCCCTCCGATGTAATAACAGACCTCCCCCGTGCTGTAGTTGCTGCTGCTGCTCTCCCAGCTTTCGTCTGCTGCTGCCTCCAAGCTCCGCCGTCGGTTGCTGCCGGTGTTGCTGCTGCTCCGGCGCTTCAGCAGCTGCTGCTGCTCAGGCGGCAGCAGCAAAGAGGGGCAGTACCGCAGCACCCCACTGCAGCAGCAACCGCACAGCAGCAGCACCAGCAGCAGCATCAGCAGCAACAGCAAAATTAGCACGAGCAGCAGCAGCCATTCACTAATTTCGAGCTCTCCATCGTGCAGCAAAGAAGAAGCAGCAGCTACTGAGCCTGCAGCAGCACAAACAGGGCACCACTAGGAACAGCAGCAGCAGCAGCAGCAGCAGCTTACGGATCGGTCCTTGCAGCAATGAAGTAGGCGATAACAGTAGCAGCAGCAACAGTCCAAGTTGCTGCTCCTCCAATATCTAGGGGAGAAAATATAGCGGGGTGTACAGAACAGAGAGCCCCCAAGACAGCGCAGCGCAGCAGCAGCAGCAGCAACCCCACGAAGAGAGCAGCAGGGGGCCCCTCAGAGTCATCTTCATCAAACCTACTTGCATGCAACGCAGCCCGAGACGAGGAGAGCTCAAAAGCTGCCTCACGCCGCTCTGCTGCTGCTGCTGCGGCGGCTGCTGCTGCTGCTGCTGCTGGGCCTGCTGCTAATGCAGCGGGAGTGGGGTCTAAGTGCGGCCTCAGACGGGACCTCGAGGAGACAGGCGCAGCAGGCACGGAGGCCATGGCCAACCTAGCTGCTGCTGCTGCTGCTTTTGTTGTTGCTGCTGCTGCTTTTGTTGCTGTTCCTGCTGCTGTTGTTGCCGTTTCTCGCAGTAGGCCCCCTTTCCGGGGAAGGGAACTGCTGCTGCTGCAACTGCTGGTGCTGCAACTGCTGCTGCTGCAATTGCTGCTGCTGACACTATGGCTGCTGCTGCCTCACGTGCTGCTGCTGCCTTTGTTCCTCCTGCTGCTGCTGCTTATAATGATGATGATGTGAGGGCTTTTGCTGCCGCTGTCGTTGGCGTTTTCGTTGTTGCTGCTGTGCACTTGGGGCTGTTGCTGCTGCTGCTCCGGCTTCTGCTGCCGCTGCTGCTGCTTCTGAGAATGGCGCTGCACTGCGGGGCTACAGAGGCAGCAAAGTGCGAAGGTTTTTGTGTGTCGGGTTTTGTATGGGCACCAGCGTGCATGCATGCAGCAGATAGCATAGGTTGCTGCTGCTACAGTGAAGGCCTAGTTGCTGCTGCAGCAAGGAGCTTCGTGCTCCCAGTACAGGCTGCTGTGCCGCTATGAGTTGCTGTCGCTCGTGTTGCAGCTGCTGCAGCTGCTGCTCCTGCTGCTGCAGCTGCGCAGCGCATGGACGCACCAGCGTGTACGATGTAGAGTAAGAGCCTTACTCCTGACGAGTTTCAGTGGCGCTGCAGCTGCTAGCGCTGCTGTTGCTGCTGCTGCTGCTGCCGCTGCTGCTGCTGCTGCAAGACACACGAAGGTGAAGCAGCTTGAAACGGGGCGCAGGCGCTGCAGCAGCAGCACAGGGGAAGTTCTGAAGTAGCAGGCATAAACGAATTTAAAAGGGATGGCACGCTGTCTGTAGGCCCGTTACAGCTGCTGTTGCTGCTGCTGCTGCTGCTGTTGCTGCGGCTTCTGCAAGGACAGTTGAGGGCCCGCCGCTGCTGCTGAGGCCTTCCTGTGCTCCTCAAGAGCCTTTCCTTGTTTTCTGGAGGTAAATATGGAGAAATACTTCTCTCTTCTACTGCTGCTGCTGTTGCTGCTGCGCTGTTCCGCCTAGAAACTGCGGCTCAGCCGGCAGGCGGTAACAACAACGGGGCCCCTGCGAGCAACAGCAGCAACAGCAGCAAGAGCAGCAGCAGCATCTGCAGCACCACACACTGCAGCAAAGCAGCTTACAGGGAAGGTACGAGAGACTGGCTAACCACACATAAGGCCTACGTTTCAACTCTTCACAACTGCAGCAGCAGCAGCAGCTGCTGCTGCTGCTGCTGTCCCTGCTGCAGCACCGCTGTTGCCGCAGCAACAGCAACGCCATGCCAAGGCGAAACGCCTTCCCTATGGCCACAATACACAGAAAACTACCCCACGTCTGCAGCGGCAAGAACTGCTGCAGCGGCAGGAACAGCAGCAGCAGCAGCAGCAGCAGCGGTGTCGGCAGCGGGCATGGCCGTAGCAGCAGAAGCTAAGGTAGCGGAAATCGAAGCATCTGAGGGCGCAAAGCACTTCCACTCATAAGAAGCTCAGGAAGTCAGTGAGGCAAGCAGCAGCAACAGTGGTCGCAGCAGCATCTGTAGCAGCAGCAGCAGCAGCAGCAGCAGAAACAGCTGCTGCTTCTGCTACAGCGCTCGCACCATCAGCAAGCTGCATGGCGTGTTCGATGCTTGGAAGCACTCCTGGGGCCCCAGATGCTGGCAGCGATGCAGCAGGAGCAGCAGCAAACCCTGCAGCAGCAAACGCTGCAGCAGCAATCGCTGCGAGAGCAAACGCTGCGGCAGCAAACGCTGCGGCAGCAAACGCTGCAGCATCAAACGCAGAGATAGCAGACGCAACAGACGCTGCAGGAGATGCAGCAGCTGCAAGCTGCAGCTCCGAAAGCTGCAGCAGGTGTCTGTACACATCAGCCTCTTGCTGCTGCAACCGGGTGTTGCTGCTGTGGGGTTGGCTTCCGCCGCGAGCAGCAAGGAGACTCATGAGGCTGCTCAACGACAGAGACAGAGCAGCCTGTAGCTGCGTCTGCAAGTCGTGGTACACTCCACTGTGCTGCTGCTGCTGCTGGCGTTGCTGTTGCTGCTGCTGCTGCTGCTGTTGCCGATAGAATCACCTCTGCCCATATAGCTGCTTTCTTTTTCCTCGCTTCTGCTCGCGCGAAGCGGCCTTCTCTCGTGCTGCTGCTGCTGCTGCTGCAGCGGGGGCAGAGGCGCACGATTATCTGAGGTGCCTGTACAGCTGCGTGTTGCTGCAGGCGGCAAGGTCTTCTGTCTCCTCGTCTCCTTGCTGCTGCTTTTAAAGGGCGAGGCTTCCCTGCTGCTTTCAGGAGACAGTTTTATAGCTGGGTGCTACTGGGGGAGATGCAGCAGCAGACACTGGAAGACTACCAGGTCTGCTGCTGTTGCTGCTGCTGCTGTAGCTGCTGCTGCTGTTGCTGCTGCTGCTGGGTGGGGTTGTTGGTGATATAGCTGCCACACTGACTGCATGATATCAACATGGCGACTTTCTTTGCGGGGGGGCTTCGTTTTTGCTGTGCTGCTGCTGCTGCTTCCGTTGCTGCTGCTGCGCTCCTTGTTCTGCTGCCGCAGCAGTTTTTGTTTCTGCTGCTGCGGCTCCTGCATAACGTCTCCACTGCTTGCGCAGTGCAGACGCTACTGCTGAGCCCCCCTATGACGCTGCGTTTTTGCTGCTGCTGCTGCTGTGTCTATAGGAAGCCTGTGCTGCAGCTCCTGCTGCGCTGTCTGAGGAGATTGCAAAAGACTGCCACAGAACTTTCCCCGGGTTGCCTTTCTTCAGGGACAAAGCCGTGTAACCTGCTGCTGCTGTTTTTGCTGCTGTTCCTGCTGCTGTTGATGGTGGTGCTGCTGTTAATGCTGCTGCTGCTGCGGTTGTTGTTGTTGCCGCTGCTGCTGCATTTACACTTCGTAGTCTGCTCTGCAAACGGCTTCCAGATGAGTTGCGCTCCTAACCTTACTGGTGTTGCTGCTGCTGCTGCTACTGTTGCTGCTGCTGCTGTTGCTGCTGCAGGCAGCAATCATTGCATCGAATACTGCTGGGCTGCGCCGCGCGCGAGGGGAGCGTCGGCTACTGCCAAGGTTTAAATTTTGTGGGGGGCCTCTTCTTGTATGTCTTGAGGGATGAATTTGTGAGACGCATGCATGCAGCAGCAGCAGCAGCAGCAACAGCAAAAGCAGCAACAGCAGCAGCAGAAAGTGGTGGAATGCGGGCCGTCTGGAAACTGTTTGCGGAGCAGGCTGCGAAGTGTATATGCAGCAACAGCTTCATATTACTCGAATTATTTGTCTCTCTTTGTCTTTATGTCTGCCTCTGTCTCTGATTATCTCTCTGTATTTCTCTGTCTCTTTGCTGTCTCTCTTTGCTGTCTCTCCTTCTGTCCTTATTTGCTTCGTTTAAAGTCAAGGGCGGCGCAGCGCCTCTCTTCTTGTCATTCCCCAGTAGCTGTAGAGGGTTTGGGGTTTAGGGTTTAGGGTTTAGGGTTTAGAGTGTATGGGCGCTGCAGGAGGCTTACCGATGCCTGGTGTCTCTGCTTCTGAGGAGAAATCTGCAACGCCTTTACGCGGCTGGCCTCACGCCCATGAAGGTGGGTACTGCTTCTGCAGCTGCTGCTGTTGCTGCTGCAGCTGCTGCTGTTGCTCCTGTTGCGGTCGTGGCTGCTGCTGTCGCTGCAGCAGCAGCTGTTGCTGTTGCCCCTTTGAGATCGCCTTGTGGGCTCTAGCTTTGCAGTGGCTGCAGCAGCATGATGTTGATGTTGTTTTTACAAGTTCTGTTGCTGCTGGTGGCTTCGTTGCTGTTGATGCAGCAGCAGCAGCAGCAAGCAGCAGCAGCAACGAATCCCGTGTCTCTCCTATTCTGTCTCCTTTCAGAGCGTTGCTTTTGCCTTTGAAAGACTTATGGATTTGTTTCTACCTCAGCTGCAACGCCGCTTCGTGCGTCTCCTGCTGCTGCTGCCTTTGCTGCTGCTGCGATTGCCTGTGCTGCTGCTGCTACCGTTGGTGCTATTGTCTTTTCTTTAGCTGCCTTTGCTTCACTGCTGCTCCCTTCGCTACTTTGCTGCTGCTGTTTTGCTGCTCTGCTGCTTCTGCTGTTGCTGCTGCTGTGCTGCTGCTGCTGTCTGAGGTGTATGCATGCGTACTGGCAGTAGTGACACCCCACGTTGTACGCTGAGGCCTTTGTTTGTTTCTGATTCTGTACCCTTCTCGTTTTGTCTCTGCTGTCTCCGTTTGTTTTTGTTTGACTCTGTCTCTTTTACCTTTATCTGCCTCTGGTTGTGTCTGCCTATCTCTGTCTCTGTTTGTCTCTGTCTCCTTAATCTCCATCTGTCTCTGTCTCTGCCTATCTCTGTTTGTCTCTGTCTCTTTTATCTCAATCTGTCTTTGTTTGTTTATTTTTGTTTGTTTTTGTTTTCTTGTCTTTGTTTTATTTTAGTCTCTGCTTATTGTTGTCTTTTTGTGTTTGTCTCCTTATCTTTTTTTTTGTTTTTGTTTGTCTGTCTCAACTGTTTATTGCTTCTTGCGGTGTATCTTTGTTTCTGTTTATTTGTTTTTGTTTGTTTTCCTCCTTATCTCTTTTATTTGTTTTTTAATTAATCTTTTTGTTTGTTTTTTTGTCTTTGTTTGCTGCAGAGCACATTAGGCTTAAAGGGGGAGACATATTTGCTGCAGTGGCTGCTGCCTATCTTTGCAGCAGACTTCCCTCTGTTTCTGTCTCTAAGGCTTTTAGATTTAGTTGTCTTAGGGGGCCTCAAGTGTCTCCTTCAGGCTGCCCTTGCTCTACTTGAAGCTATTCAGGGTCCGGCTGCTAATGCTGCTGCTGAGGCTGCTGCTGCTTATGCTGTTGCTCATGCTGCTGCTGCTGCTGGTAGTGCTACTGCTGTGTATGCTGCTGCTGCTCTTAGTGCTGCTACAGTCAGTCCTCAGCATGGCGCTGGTTGGGTGTGCCAGGGCCTGCTGTGATTGTGCTGCTGCTGTTTGTGCTGCTGCTGCTGCTGTTAATACTGCTGCAGTTGCTGTAGTTACTCTTGCTGCTGCAGTTGTGTCTGTCTTTTCAGAGCCTCTCCTCTCCATGGGGCTGGATGAGGCCCTGGGCTTTATTCGGGGTGCTGCTGCTGCTGCGCCTTTTGCTGCACACCCTCAGAAAGAGCGGCAGCAGCGGAAGCAACGGCAGCAGCAACAGCAACAGATTCAGCAGCAAAAGCAGAAACGGGAGCAGCAGCAGCAGCAGCAGCCCTGGTACCGCCAGGCATCTCTATCTGGTCGCAACGGCTTGCAAGAGATTGAGATGCAGGAGAAACGTCAGCAGCAGCGCAGCAGCCGAGAGATGGCTGCAGAAAGCAGCAGCAGCAGCAGCAGCAGCAGTCTTACCCCTAGCGAGGCTTGGCTGCTGCAGCGCATGCAGCGCTTCCGCGTGACAAACAAAATGATTGAGACACTTGAGGCAGCCTATGCCGAGAGGAAGCCCTGCAAGTTGTGCATCGAACCAGGTAGCGCTGCTGCTGCTGCTGTACCTGCCGCACTTGCTGCTGCTGCTGCGCTTGCTGCTGCTGCTGCGCTTGCTGCTGCTGCTGCGCTTGCTGCTGCTGCTGCTGCACGTTAGGATGCGCCTGGCCTGCGGCCGTATTGTAGCTTTTTGTGAAAGGTGTGTGCTCCTGAAGTGTATGTATAATAGAAGCTGCCTATACACATCGCTGGGGTGTATAGGCAGCTGCTTTGGCTGTGTTATACACTCTAGCGAGGTGTCAGTACACCGCAAACGCTGGCGCGCGCTGCTGCTGCACTGCTGCGACACCGCTGCTGCGCTGCTGCTGCACTGCTGCTGCACCACAGGGCCAACCAGAGGCTGTCTCCGCTGGCGCGTTGTCTCCGACATCTCCTGCTGCCCCCAAATGCAGCAGCAGCCCGGGAGGCATTCTGCTGTCTCCTTTTGTATTGTTGACCATTACTTTGTCCCCGCCTCGAACCCCACAGGCCTTGCACCTGATAAAAAGGAGGCACCTTGAAGGGGAGAGCCGCTGCAGTTGCTGCTGCAGCAAACTTCCCGCACAATACTGCAGCAAGAGCTGCAGCAACACTGCAGCAACCCCTGCAGCAAGCCCAGCCACAACCAGCACCAACGGCATGAGTACCAGCGGTAGCAGCAGCTGCTGTGGCTGCTGCACCATGAAGCGGTGTCTAGTGACACCCTTTAATTCTTCTCTGTCTTGGCTTTAAAGCAGCATTGAGAGGCTGCTGTTTATATTGAAGGGACCTTTTGCTGCTGTTGCAGTGGCATCAGCAGCAGCAGCAGCTGCTGCTGCTGCAGACAAGGACCTTACCCCCTCACTTGGGGTCTGAAGTAACCTGCGTTGCTGCGCATAGTTGAGATGATGCTGCTGCAACTGCTGCAGCAGCACCATCTGCAGCAGCTCCTGGGCTTGCTGCTGCTGTCGATGTCCTCAGACATTCCACAATTGCGCCTTCGGCGTCTTCGTGATGCTGCAGCATATGCTGCTGCATGTGTGGCGTTTGCTTCTGCTGCTGCATCTGGTGCTGCTGCTGCTGGTCAAGATGTTGGCGCTGCTGCTCCTCGTGCAGCTGTTGGACGTAGTGCCGCCCTTGCTGCTGCTGCTGCACTTCTCCGCGCTGTTGCTGCTGCTGCTGCAGCATCTCTTGCTGGGGCTGCTGCTGCATGTATTGCTGCTGCTGCTGCTGCTCCCACCACTTCAGGGCTGCCCTTTGTGTCCTGAGAGCAGCAAAGGCTAGGGCTTCAGCATTAGGGTCTGTGTCTTCGGTTAAGGGCCCAAAGAGACGAAGAGAGACCTCAACATTGGAGGGACAGCAGCAGCAGCACTTGCTGCTGCTGCTGCATTTGCTGCTGCTGCTGCTGCTGCGTAGCATCACGCGGCCTTCCGCCCTGCAGAGTGCACCAACTTCCACAAGCGGAGGAGGCTCGAAAGGGACTGTCTCCTCAATGTGAGGGGCCCTCTTGTCTCTCCTTGAGCTGATGCTGCATGCATCTAGGGGACCCTTGTGGGGCCTCCAAACCCAGCGGCAGCTAATAACCCCGGTACCGTCGTCTAGCTCTACGGTATCTGCATATCCTGCTGCTGCCTCTGCTGCTGCTGTTGCTGAGGTGTACGCATGAGGGGGCCCCCGCAGCATTACCCTCGTTCGAGAGACTGCAAGACCCTCTACACAAATTCCCCGGCAACGCCAGGGGCCCCACACCTGCAGCTCTTCGCCCCAGCGGGTGGAGGCCTCTGGGGGCCCCCCTCCTCTAGCGTTAACTGCTGCAGCTGCAGCCCGTCGAGATGCTTGCTGCTCCTGCTGCTTCTTCTGCTGCAGCCAGGAAGCCGCATGCCTCCTTATCTCTGCTACTGTTACCCTGAGTAAGGCTCCTGTGATGGTGGGGCCCTCAAGCTCCATTGCTGCGACGCCTGCGTTGTTAGGGGCCCCCAAACAACCTCAGGGTTTGTGCTAGGGCCCCCCCTGGTTAGCTGCTGCTAAGTAGTGTAGGGAGGGGGCCCCCATTGACACCCTAGGACGCTCCTGAGCTCTGTGTGGGGCCCCTGTAAGGGCCCACCAAGCAAAGGGATGGAGGAGGAGGTGAAGGCCCCAACATAGGCTGCTCTGGGGGGGCCCCTGCTAATGAGGGGGCCCCCGTTCAGAGGGGCCCCCCCAAAGAGAGCAAGGGCGTAGGAGTGAAGGCAGCAAACAAAGGGCCTCTCGCTTTATTCTTTTAGTTAGGCCTCTAATAGTGGCTGCAGCAACAGGGCCATCAGCCCCTTCCCCTCCTTCCCCCCTTCCCCTCTCTTGAGAAAGTCGGCGAACTGCTGACGACAGTACTGCAGCAGCAGCAGCAACAGCAACAGCAGCAGCAGCAGCAGCGGCAGTCTTCAGTGTAGATGAGCCAATTAATACCTACTGAGGCACTTTAATTGTTTTTTTTGTTCATCTTCGTTATTCCTCTTCAGGGCCTCCCTGATAGAGGTAGTGCGGCAGCAAGCGGAGTGACCTTGCTGCTGCTGCTGCTGCTGCTGCTGCTGCTGCAGCAAAAAACTGAAGTTTCTGCGCTGCTCTGTTGCTGTTGTTTTGGAGTAAATCATTTTATTGAGCGGCATTCCGACGGTGTTGCTGGTGTCTTTGCTGTTGCTGCTGCTGCTGCTGCTGCCGCTCTGAACAGATGGCACAAGGAGCAGCAGCAGCAAGGCGCCTGCTGCAGCAGCTCTCCCATCCTCTCTGTGGCTTTTTTAAGGCCCCTTGGGGCCTCTCTTTTTCGAGAAAGATGGCGACGTTGAGGGGTGGCTGGGGGCCTGACAGCGACCCGCTGATATCTGTAGAAGAGCTTGCTGCCGAACTGCAGCAGCAGCAGCAGCTGCAACAGCAGCAACAGCAGCAGCTGTTGCTCCTGGACTGCAGCAAGACCGACTTACCCATGTTTGGGGGCCGCTCTGCTGAGGAGGAGTTTCTTGCAGGCCCCCGCCTCCCCCACGCGCAGTACTTCTGCATAGACACCTGCAGCGACAGCAGCAGTCCATATCCCCACATGCTGCCTTCCAGGCAGCAGCTGCATGCGCATTTAGCTGCCCTTCTGCAGCAGCAGCAACAGCAACAGCAGCGAAAGCAACAGCAGCAGCAACACCCGCAGCAGCAACTCCAAGATACGAAGATTGTCTTATATGACTCTGTTGGCTTCTTCTCAGCTACTCGAGTATACTGGATGCTGCTGTGGGGCGGCTTGAGGGCCCGTATCCTTGAAGGGGGAGTTAAGGCCTGGAGGGCTCATGGCTGTCCCCTAGACGCAACCCCTCTTAGCCCAGACTGTCTCCTCCCTCTTGCGAAGACAGTAGATGCTCCTGCTGCTGATCCTGCTGCTGCTGCTTCACTTGCTGCTAACGGGAAGAATAAGTGCAACGGTGACCCCTGCGACTCATTAGTTGTTTCTTATACCGATGTCTTGATGGGCCTGGACGAGGCAGCAGGCGCTACCGAAGGAAGAAGCAGCAGCAGCAATAGCAGCAACAGCAGCAGCAGCAGCAGCAACAGCAATAAGGGGCCCTTTGTATTAGTTGATGTGCGCTCGCACGAGCGCTTCTGGGGTCTGTGCCCGGAACCGCGTGAGGGTTTGTATGGAGGCCACATTCCTTCTTCTTTGAATCTCCCCTTTACTACTCTCTTGCAATCTCATGCATTCTTCCCCAACAGCAGCAGCAGCAGCAACAACAGCAGCAGCAACAACAGCAGCAGCAGCAACGGCAGCAGCAGCAACGGCAGCAGCAGCGAGGGGCCCACAAGCTATCTCTGCCCCTTCAGCACATCAGCAGCTGCGCCTCCATATGGCTACGCAACTTTAAAGACAGGGCCTTCCCTCTTAGTCGCCTTGGGACCGTTGCTCGGCCGTGCGAACGTCATGGGCGTCCAGAAGCAGCTAAAGGCCTTCCAACAGCAGCAGCAGCAGCAGCAACAGCAGCAGCAACAACAGCTGCAGCAGCAGCAGATGTATCCCCATTTGGATTTTTCTCAGGCTAAACGGATCGTGTGTACTTGCGGCAGCGGAGTTACAGCCTGTATCCTCTTCTGTGCCCTTGTTAAGGTAAGCCCTCGTCTGCTGCTGCTGCTGCTGCTGCTGCTGCTGCAGCTTTTAGGGGGAGCAGCAGCTGCTGCTGCTTCTGGTTTGGTCTCCAGTGAGTGAACCGTCTGTCAGTCTCTGTCTCCTGCCTCTCCATTATTGGGTGCTGCTGCAGCTTCTCACATGCCAGCACTGCTGTTCTTGTTGCTGCTGCTTTTGCTGCAGATCGGGTACCCTCTATCGTTACTCTCTGTTTATGACGGTTCTTGGGCAGAGTGGGCGCAGCGACGGCAGATGGAGGCCCCCCTGGGGGGCCCCCATGATGCCCCTTACCCGACCCTTGTGCTGCCTCCGCCTACGCAGGAGCAGCAGGAGGCCCTACGCGCAGTAGTGAGAGCCCGCCAGGGTGGGAAGGAGGCTTCTTGAGGGCTTAAGAAGTCTTACAGTTGTTTGTTATTCTTTGCAGAGGCACTTGTTTTTGTTGTGGTTGTTTTATTCAAAGTTAAAGTAGTTAAGTAGGGTCTCTGGGACACGCATAGGCACAATCTGTCTAGAGACAGTCTTAAGAAAAGAAGCTGTCGGAGGGTCCCACGGCCTCTTGAAGGCCCTCTGAGCTCTGAAAGAAGAGAGGGAGGCCCCAGCAGTTTGGTGGGCCCTTATATGGTATATTTTGATAGTCCTCTGCACCTTTTTGTACAGATATAGGGCGTGTTTTTCCTTTATTTATTGCATAGCCTTCCTAAACACTGTATCCGCACACAGACATGGAAGGCCTTAGCTTCATTTCTAAGAGCATTTGAAGAAGCACTTTTAAGGGCCTTTTACTGGTCTTCAAGGGACTCCCACAATGCTTGAGACCACTGCTGAGCCCCTACAGACCCTGCGCTGCGCGCCTGGCCCCCCGTTCGAGACATAGGCTTTCGTAGTGTTAATTTATCACCTGGTAGAAGCAGAAGCCCAGCGGCCGTCTGAGGCCCCTGATGCATTCATACTGATGTCGCTATCCAGCTAGAATAGAGCTGCTGCGGGTGTTTTTCTGTTGCTGCTGCTGGTGTTGATGCAACAGTTGCACATACTGCTGCTGTGCTGCTGCTGTCTGCTTTAGTGCTGGTGCTGTTGCCTCTGTTGAGCTGGTGCTTCTGTCCCTTGTATTTCAACGCCTGTCCTCTTTGAAAACAACCCAGCCCAGAGCGACTTGAACGCCAAACCTTCTGATCTGGAGTCGCAGGCTAGCACAACAGCTGCTCCTGTAAGGAGGGAGAAGATCTGCAATTGATCCCCCCTCATGGAAGCATCAAACAGCTAGCTCATTCTGCTGAAGCAAGAAGTAGTAGTAGTAGTGCTGTAGCACCGCCCCAGAAGGTCGACTCGTGAGGCTGCCGCTGGTTCTTCGGCGGTTGTTGCTACTGCCATTGCTGCGGGGAGGCTTCCCTGCTTCTTTCTTAGCTGTCGATGCGGTCTTCCATCGTCACAAGGCATCTTGTTCTTCTGCTGCTGTTGGTGTCAGTTACTAAGAGCTGATGCGCCGCTGCAGCATCGGGCCTATGGCGCAATGGTAGCGCGTCTGACTCCAGATCAGAAGGTTGGGCGTTCGAGTCGCTCTGGGCTCATCTCGCCTGTGGGTGAAGGTTTTCCATCTTCCCTATTCTCGCCTCTTTCGACGTTTGCCTCTTTGCACAGGTGTTGCTCTAGAGTCATACCATCAAGGCCCCCCACGGGAAGGGGCAGGGAACGTTGGTGTACGGGTTCGATGTGTGCGGGATCCTCTTAAGGCAGCTGCAGCTACTATAGAGCAACTGCTGCAGCAACTTCGTGCTGCTGGGCGCTTGCTGCAGCAACTGCGTGCTGCTGGGCTCTTGCTGCAGCGTCCTGGCTGCTTAGCGTGAAGGCAGCACAGGAGTGCAGGATGATCTTTCTGAAGTTGTTTAGTGTAATTCCAGTTTCGCCCAAGTTGCTTACAGACAGTCAGAACGTAAGGGTTAAAGGTGGCTTGTTGGATTCTATGTTCGCATGTGGTGCTTCCTTTAAAAAAGAAGTTGCCGCAGAGTGTGATACAGCTCACAGCGCCCAAGACGTCTTCTCTAAGCTCGAGCCAACACGGTGCTCATAGACCACTCTGGGTAGGAAGTCTGGACATTGGAGAGGGCGTCAGCTTGCTTCTGGAAATTATTTTATCAATGAAATTTTGACGACGTTGTTGCTCACGAGGGTCCTCAGAAAAGATCGAGGAGTCGTCGCATGCTCGGTGTAATGAGAGTCTTCGGTCTTCACAGAGGAGAAGAGTGAGCTGCAATAGAGCCTGAATACAAGCAATACGAGCCTGCGAAAACCAGCTAGCTTCTTCTTATTTCTACAGTTCTCCTAGGTACAGGGGGACGAAGGCCTGCGTCTGATAAGGAGTTGTTGCCTGCCATGAGTTGCAGCGCACCAAATTGTAGCCCCTACTACATGGCAACCGTGCATACAAGGTGAACCAAGTAGCCTTTACTGCGTGCAGTAGAAGTGTAGGCGGCTGTTAGGCGCCTACCTGGCTCACGATAGCCGGCCTCCAAGCATGTAGAAATACACGTTCCATCATCTAGCAGGGTATGCAACTTCTGCTTCCTCCTTCCTCTCCAACCAGCATACGCCTTCTTGTGGATTGTCTCTCAGCTGGGGATCGGTGGACTGAGGGAAGCGTTGGAGCTCCGTTGGCTGCCTCTACAACGAGTGTTGTGTCTGCTGCTCCATGGTTTCCTTCTGTTCCCCCTCGTGCACTTCCTGCTATTGTTATGTCTCTTGCTGCTGCATCTCTTGCTGCTGCAAGAAGCGCTGCTGCTGCTGTTGCCATACTGTGCGACAGACCAAACAAAACGACTTTCTGGATGGCTGCAGGAGCATCTTCCCGAAGACCAGCCCATGCGGCCGCAGCCGGTTTTGGAGATGTCATTGTTGCTTGTGCTATTGGTACGGGGAGGCTTCCCTGCTTCTTTCTTAGCTGTCGAAGCTGTCTTCCATCGTCACAAGGCATCTTATTCTTCTGCTGCTGTTGGTGTCAGTTACTAAGAGCCGATGCGCCGCTGCAGCATCGGGCCTATGGCGCAATGGTAGCGCGTCTGACTCCAGATCAGAAGGTTGGGCGTTCGAGTCGCTCTGGGCTCATCTCGCCTGTGGGTGAAGGTTTTCCGTCTTCCCTATTTTTGCCCCTTTCGACGTTTGCCTCTTTGCATGAATTTGCCGCTAGGGAGCTTCTCGGTTGTGCGTACTATAAAGCCCAAGTCTGCAAGAAAGGAGACCGTGAGCTGCAGGAAACAATGCTGCTGTTGTTGCCTTTGTCTCTGCGTTTGCTGCTGTTACTCTTGCTGTTGCTGCTGCTGCTTTTGGCCGTATGGCGATGCTGCACCCTTCTACTGCGGCCGCATAGACGCCCTTTGCCTTGTGCCAAGGCTGGGCGCCGAATTTTTCAACGAATATCCCAACCTGCCGATGGTTGGAGAGCTCCCTCTAATGTTCACCTTCCTGAACGCTACGTGCGCGTTAGAGTCCACTATATCCAAGATAACGAGTAAAGGCCAAGTTCTATGTGTTGCAGTTTCTTGCCTGGAGGTCTTGTGCTTTCTTCATACATCCATGAGCGGGTGCAAGTATTGTACGAACGTCTGCAGCTGCAGGCGTACGGATGGTGGCTGCCACTAAGCTGGTGGCTGCCACTAACAAGGTCTCGGCTTCAACTCAAACAACTGTGTCTTCGTCTGCCCCAGGGAATCCACGAGAGCTGGAGAAAACCAGTCTAACAGCGCACTGTTGTACTATCACCCGTTCCACGCAAGTGAGGAAATCAAGGTCCTTCGATGAATCCTGCTGAGTATAGACGCTGCATAAGCGTGTCTAAGATAAGTTCAGTTGGTTCTTTGGCAACTGGGTGGTTCCGGGTTGCCACGCTGTGTTCGATGAAAAATAACCTTATAACTTCGCTCCAAAAGGAGCTAATAAACTTTGGGTCCCAGGTAACAGCGATACTTCCGCGGAAAACCATAGAGCTTCCACGCTTGAATAGTAGGTTCCAGAGGTTATTCATGACGAATTACGCCACTTTCTCGAATTTAAATGAAGTCTATCGGATGATGAAGTGGGCATGCTTGCAACGCCGGAAGTGCTGCCACAGCCGCTCACTGATAATAAACCCACACTGAAGTCCTTTAAAATCTCTGCCCAGACGAGCTTTGAAATCGCAAAGGCTCTGCAAGAGTTCGAGCTCGCGAATGCTTCTCGCCTTCTATTTATTTATGGTATTCTGGGCAAGTGAGGAAATAGTCCTCTGTTGAGCGGCGCATCTTTGGGTCGCAAAAAGGAGTTTCAAGACCAGCTCATCTTTGGCATTGACCTTTCCATGGCCTGCTAATGCATGTTCTTTTTCTTATATTCTTATAGAGAACTTCAAAACAAATTATTTTATTTAAAAATTTGAACCTATGATTTCCTGTTCCCAAATAATAATAATTAATGGTTTCCTCTTAAATAAATATGGTACATAATTGCCAATTCCTCCCCAAGCTTCTTCACGAAACGAATCTGGAACAGATTACCGGTGGATTCTAATCGCCTTCGCGTACCACACAAAGTGGCCTTCTGCGCTGTAGTGCTTGACCGGCCGCCCGTTGTTGACGCAGAGAAGAACGGTGGCCACGTGAGTATCAAAGGAGTGAGAGTGGGGAAATTTGTAACGGGAGCAGGAAGCAGATAAACTCGGCTGAGGAGCAAAATTACTTGCCAGAAACCCATCGGGCCTTGACATACGTGGCTGAGAAGTCACACTATGCGAGCAGGCAAGCCACCGAACACCTTTTGCAATATCCAAGAGTTGAAAACCCCCCGTCAGGAGTGTCAATCATTCAGGATTAATTTGAGCAGAAATGAACTGAAATGCCTGCCATGTAAGTGATGTTCACACGTCGTTACTCTCAACCAAACAGCGTAGAGCTATTTTTCACGCGGCGGATACTTCTGTTCGCTTTCTGTGGAACGATGTTAGCAGCAGGCGAATACTTGGTGCTTGTTCGAGTGGTTGAATTCATGAGAGAGCATCACGCTAAGTGCTATCTCACTGGCATAGCTTTTAAGAAGAAAGAATTCTGGAGGTCAGGGAACACCGCTACTGTCGACGATCTCATGTGTTTGGTATGGCTTCTGCCAGCTTTGTCTTGGGTTTCTCCCCAAACAGGGGGATTGTCCTTTGTGAGGAGTTCAATTAAAGTAGAAATGAAGCGACAGGGTTCAGGAGAAAGGCTGCAGGAGCAGGATGCGAGATCGAGGAACTTCTGAGCCTCATTCTGGTGTCCAGCGGTGCCAAATGTAACGAGCGTCCTTTATTTGAGCAGAGTCCATTGTGTGCTGAGATGGAGTAAAAATGCTCAAGAAAAGAGTTGCCCCAATAACCGCTGGCCCACCTCCAGTTCTCCTCTCAATAGCCTTCCCAGGGTCTCGGCATGGTACGGAGAGGCGGGGGCCTATTATTAGTTGCTACACACCCTGTTGAACGGTGTAGCATGCTCTGCCCGAGATTATTACGTGTATCTGTATGTGTACACAGGATGGATATTGCTGCCAAATGAAGTGCTGAACAGTTAAATTGATAGTGCATACAGAAGAAGGAGCTTAGCTCTGCTTGCATATGGAGCTTCGTTGCAGCAGGGGTTGCAGCCACGGGCTGCCCCCTCTCCGCGTCAGATTGACGCCTTGGTGCTACTCTGCTCACGACGTTTGGAGACTCAAGGAGAGGTTGTGTGTTCCTTGAGAGCCCCCTTATCTTAAACAACCTCATATATAATAATCCTACTTAAAACTCTTTTGCTGGTACGGCATCCCCCTGCTAAGATAGAGTGCCTTCGCTATGGAGGGCACTCCCTCATGCACGCATATCCAAGCACCCTTTGCTGCATGCCCTAATACAATTGAAAAACAAGTACTTGGCCTTCCACAGCTAACCTGCACGCAAGTAGAAGAAGACGTATCAAAGTAAAGCTGTCCCTGCTACTCAGAGTGTACAGACAGCTCAGGTACACTTTGCCCTTCTATCCTAGGCCGGGCATCAAGAAGGATTATTTATGCGTGAGACAAACAAACAGAGCATGAAAACCTTCAACAGGTAGTGAGCAGCACATATCTCCCCCAGGAGACTGTCGGCGTGTGCTGCTGCTGCTGCTGCTGCTGCTGCTGTTGCTGCTGCTGCTGCTGTTACCGCTGGTATGTTGTTGTTTCTTCTACTGTAGGCATGAAAAATAACTTCTCAGAAATGTAAAATATGCACCACGAAAAGATAAAACTTTCTATATTTCAATGCCTTAAACCGTAAACCCTAAACCCTAAGCCCTAAACCCTAAACCCTAAGGGGACTGCTGCGGCGGTGGAGCCATACTGGGGGCCCCGCGGGCGTCGCTCAGGGCGCTCTTCCACTGACATAAGAAGAAGATTTGAAGGATTACTTTTTTTGTATTGTTTTTCCAAAAAGGTATTAATTAGAGTTTGATGTTTGAAAGAATTAGGGTTTAGGGTTTGGGGGTAGGGAGCAGTTTGCAGGTGTTGTACAGATTGAAGCCACCATGAAATCTCCCGGTCTCCCCACTCAACTCGGCGCCTCTGTTGCAGATGTCTCCTTCGGCCCCCACTGATGCAGCCATGGCTGCTGATAAGGGGGCTACAGCTCAGCAACAGCAACAGCAGCAGCAGCAGCAGCAGCAGGCGGGGCCGCAGCAGGAGGAGCCCAAGCCGCATATTCATTTGCCGCCACCGCAGCAGCAGCAGCAACAGCAGCAGCAGCATGGTGGACAGCAGCAGCGGCAGCAGCAACGGCAGCCTTGCGCCCTCTTGTGCCACTTCCTTCCCTATGTCCTGGGGCCTCTAGTGCTGCTGGTTTTCTTCATATCTGTCTTTGCAGTTTACTACGGTGTTACACCCCCACATCGCCGCAGCAGCAAGTCAGGCACCTCCCCTCAAGGGCCCAACGAAGCAGCGGGGGGCCCCTCCTCTCACGGCGCATGGGGCCCCCTCAGTGCTGCAGGCAACGCTTACCCCTGGGGCTCAGCATCAGCAAGGGCAGCTGCTTGGCTTGAAAGGAAACAATACCAGGGGGCCCCCTTTGAAAGGGGTGTGGGGTTTTCTATAGGGGGTGAGGGGGAGGTAGTAGTACGCAGCTCTTTCTCTTCTATTATCACAGGCCGCCTTATCTCTTTTCCTTTAAATAATTCAGTAGACCCCAGAACACAGGTAAAACCTTTTGCTTGTCTTGTTGTTCTTGTCATTGATGGAGACACCCTACGCTGTGTCCCCGTTGCCTCGGATGCTGAGGTGTACGTACACCTCAGTCCGCAGCAGCAAAAGAGCCTCGCGCCCATTAAAGCTACACTCGAGACCCCCACTGAGGTGTACGTACACCGCAAGACCCCACCGCAGCTGGAGCTGACTCCCTGGAATGCCCGCTGCTCTCCTTTGTCTGCATGCACTCTAAAGATTCGCCTCTACGCCATAGATGCTCCTGAAATGAGGAAAGAGAGGAGAAGGGGGGCAGCAGCACTAGCAGAAGCAGAAGCACCAGAAGCAACAGCAGCAGCAGCAGCAGCAGCAGGGGAAGAGTACGGGTCTATGCACTTGGACGCAGGCGGGCAGCCGTTAGGTGTAGCAGCAGCAGCAGCAATGGCAGAGATGCTGTTGGGGCGTGTGGTGCTGGTGCAGCCTCTGCAGGAAGATAGATATAGGCGTCTCCTTGCGCGCGTATTGCTGCCTTCTGTCTCCTCAGAAGAGACAGAAGGGGCCCCTGCCTACTTGGCCTTCATTTTTTCTCTGGTGGAGCGTATAGGGAAGCTGCCTATAGCAGAGCCCAGACCCACTGCTGTTGCAGCAGCAACAGAGAGAGGCCGCCCTCGTACTTCTCGTAGAAACTCTCTTAGTAGAGGCGCCACTAACAGAGCAGATAAAAATACAAGACCCACTGGGGCCCCATCTATAGAGAACTCAGCAGATACAAAGGGGGGCCCCCCAGAGAGAAGGGTATCGAGCTACAAGAGGGGCACCAAGGGGTTCCCCACGACGGGCCAGCTAAGAAGCCCTATCGAACAGCCCACAGGGGCCCCCCAAGGGGCCCTCCAAGGGGCCCCAGAAGGAGCTCCTCAGAGGGCTCCTGAAGCCGCCCCTAATGGGGCCCCTCCAGGAAGCCCCACAGGGGCCCTCCCTGATGTCTCCAAGCCTAAAGCGTCTGTCTCGGGTTTGAGTCCGAGCCCTTCAGGTGCAAGTACCCCCTCTGTTGCAGCGGAGCTGCTACTGGAGTTGCTGGGGGCCCCCCAGGTGGAAGCTGACCCTTTTATGGTGCTGGACTTGGCTAAAGAGGCGCTGCAGCAAGCTGCGGGGCCCCCTGGGATCCCCGGTGTGCCTGAGGGGAAGAGAGAAGCAAAAATGGTGCAACTGCTGGAGGAAGGGCAGCCCGTGCTGCTGCACGATGTCGTTGATGTGATGCTGCGCCGCGGGCTGGGCTCCCTATACACCGGAAGGGGGGCTGTTTATGCGGGGCGTAAGCAGCAGCTGCGGCGGCAGCAGCAAGCAGCAATTAACAATAGAGAAGGAATCTGGGGGCTTCCCCCAGCCTTAAGGGAGAGCCCAGCGCAGTATAAACGAAGAATGAGGGAGCAAGAATTCAGCCTATATGGAGGCAGCATAGAGGCTACTGAGCCTTGGGAGGCGCCCCCCAGGAGCTACCGACGTAGCAGAAGAGCTACTTCATATAGGGGGCGCCGTCTGCCCCACGAAGATTGAATTACCCTTAAACTCCGAGAGCCCCCCCCCCCCACACATATATATGCATTACCTTAGCCAGACTGGGGCCCCCTAGCACGCAGTTATCCTTTGCCTGATGGGCCCCATATAGGGGCCCCAAGAAGCACGCTTGTTTGTTATTAGGGACCTGACAGGTAGTAATAGCCAGCATATGGCTTTGTAGGGGGCCCCCTGGCAGCCAGCATTAAAGCAGGCCTCGAAAGATCGGTGCCCACCCAAAGCCCCCTCCCTACGTTACCTATCAGCCAGCAGTATCTGCAGCAACCGTGCAGAGGGGGCCCTAACAAGCAGCATAATTTGCGTTTGCTGAGCAGGGGGGCCCCCCCCCAGCAGCCGCGATGCCGTCGAGGAGACAGTGCGTTGATGGGCTGCATCGTAGGCAAGTGAAGTGCTATTTGCTTGACTATTATTTACCTATTACTTTATCTTTTATTAAGGTTCTTCTCTAAAGGCTACCTATTAGTACTATTACTATGCTACTCAGTGCGTCTCCCCAGCAGCAGCAACAGAGACAAAAAAACAAAAAAAAAGACACGCAGCACAATCAGGAGGGTTCAAAGCCAGCGCATATAAACACTGAAAGAAAAAAGGTAAAAAGAGCGGCCCTCATCAGCCACCCACAAAAGCAAAGAGACTGTCTCCACAGAACAGTCCACCCCGTTGGCCCCACTGCAGCAACAGCTGCTGCTGCTGCTGCTGCTGTTGCTGCTGTGTCTGGCGTTGTGGGGTACGCAGCACCAAGACGGGCTAGGTCTCTCTATCTCTTCTCTTTCTCTCCCTTCTTGTAAAGGCAGCAGCTCTTGCTGCTGCTAAGGCTGCCCTAAAGGTCGGCTGTGTGGAGGCGTAAACTGTCTCCTCTTGCGCATATTATATAATATATTGTATACAAGTAAAGTTCACGGCTATACAAGCACTGGACTAGAGTATAGCACAGGGAGGAGACAGCTGTCTCCTCCAGCTGTCTCCTCAGGTGTCTCCTTCAATCGGACTCCCCAGAAGCCTCTGCAAAGGCAGAGAAACGGTTATCTGTATGTACAGCTGGTGGTGCTGAGAGGCGCATCCTGACAGCAGCAGCACACACAACCTCCAAAGCCCTAAACCCAAAACCCTTATCCCCGCTAGCAAAGACGCAGAGGCCCCTTACAACACGCGAGGAGACAGGCAGCCGAGGGTAAAGACAACAAAAGAGACAGACAACTAGGGACAGGGAGACAAGCTACGCGAGATGATACAGCAGCACAACGCAAGAGGAGACAACGAGGCAGAGAAGGGAGACAGTAAAAGGTACACACAAAGAGACAGCGAGGACAAACCCAAACACTAAATTAAAGAAAATTAAAAACATAAAGTCAAACACGTCACGCTGTCTGCAGAGTCCCTTGATACCAGCAGCAGCAGCAGCAGAAACAGAGACAAATAGCAGCAGAAACACCAGATATGAAAGCAAAGCAATCCTTACCCATCTCGAACGGCATTCGGTTGCGATCTGCTCCCTTGCTGCTGCTGCCGCTGCTGCTGTTGCTGCGGCGCTGCAGACTCCCTAGCAGCAGCAGCTCCTGCTGCTTCACCGCCTGCCGAGGCCCCTGGGGCCCCCTGCTGCTCTTCAGGGGCCCCCGCAGTCACAGACCGTCGCTCCCCCATTCCCCCACTACCGCCTTGTCCGCCGCTGCGTCCTAATCCCCCTGTACAAAGCAGCAGCAGCAGCAGCAGCAATAGCAACAACAGTAGCAGCAATAGTAGCAACAGTGCCAGCAACAGTAGCAAGAAATAGAGACACGCTCCCTGCCCTGCCCTGCAGCAGCAGCAGCTGCTACACTGGCAGCTACAACAGCAGCAAGCAAAACACCAGCAGACGGACTGCCTTTGCCTTCGCCTCGACCCAGCGGCTCTCCGCCTCCTGGTGAACCTGCAGCAGCAGCAGCAGCAGCAAAAGCAGCAGACAAGGCAAGCAATCTTTACTCCTCAACAAGAAATGCATGCACCAGCCACGAAAAAGTGCAGTCAGTGGGTGCGAAGCCGAACCACCAGCAACAGCAACAGCAACAGCAGCAACCAAAATAGCAGCAGCAGCAGCAGCAACAGCAGCTAATGCGTTGAATGCCTACCCTGGTGTCTCCACTTTCTGTTAGCAGTTTTATCTTGTTCATCTTCCCTCTTACTCCGCGCAGAGCCTCGTTGCCGGCGCTGCCCCTTCTCACGCAAAGGTGCTATCCCTGCAGCAGCAGCAGCAACAGAGCAGCTTCTGATGCGAATACAGCTGCAGCAGCAGTAGCAGCAGTGCTCCGAAGAAGCAGAGGCAATAGTGGCAACAGAAACGTAGCTGGCATAACTACAGCAGCAGCAGCTGCTGTGGCAACAGGTGCAGCAACAACAGCACCTCCTGCTGCAGCAATAGCAGCAGCTGCTGCAGCAACAGCACCCGCAATGCTGAGGAAGCAGTCAGCCCATACTTACCGGAAACAGTCGGCGAGGCAGCAAGGCCATCCGCACAGCCCCCCATCTCCGCCTAACAAACAGCAGCAGCAGCAGCAACAGCAGCAGCGATTTCTTGTGCAGCAGCACAGGGTCAATAATGATGTACTGATACTCAGCACCCGTACAGCAGCACCAGCAGCAGCAGCAGATGCAGTAGCATGCGTGTAGCAGCAGCAGAGACAAAAGCCTCTTCTGCTGCTTGCTGTATCTCCTTAGCTCACACTGCGCGGATTCAGGCTGCTGTTGCTGCTGCTGTTCCCCGCTCCTGCACCGGTCGATGCAGCAGCAGCTGCAGCAGCAGCAGCAGCAACAGCAGCAGGGCCACGCTGGCCATCCTTTGAAGGCCTCCTCTGAAACAAGGAGCCGCTACCAGATGAACTGGGGCCCCACCGGGGGGCCCCTCTGCCCCCGCGCCAATCGTCTCGTCCTCCGCTGCCTCGGTGGCCGTGCTGCTGCTGCTGCTGCGGTGGCGGTGGCGGCGGCGGCGGCAGCTGCTGCTGCTGTGGCGGTGGCGGCGGCGGGGGCTGCTGCTGCTGCTGCTGCTGGGGCTGTGGCTGGCTCGCCCCGTTAGGCGCCCCATCCGAGGGCCCCTGATGTGCTGTGCCCCCCTCAGGAAGCTGCTGTGGCTGCTGTTGCTGCTGCTCCTGCTGCTGCTCCTGTTGTGCTCCGTGCACATCAGCAGCAGGCCCCTCACTTCTCGTCTGCCACGCCTGAAGCAGAAGTAGCAGCAGCAGCAACCTCAGCATCAGCACCAGCAGCAATTTGTGGAGGATCTGTTATATGCCGCAGCAGAAGCAATTCAAGCAGAGGCCCTGCCCCGTATCTCACCTGTCTTCCCTTTGTCTTCTTCCCTTGCTGCTGCTGCTGCTCCTCTTCTTCCTGCTGCTGTTTTGCTGCCCTCTCTGGAAACAGCTGCGAAGCCAGAGGGCCCGCCCTCAGCGTCCCCGGTGCTGCAGCAGAGCTTGTTTGCTTCTGGTGCTGCTGCTGCTGCTGCTGCTGCTGCTGCTGCTGTTGCTCCCCCGGTGCCCTCGCTGCCTCGCCGGACCCTGATACTGCACACACTTCCCTGACCGTTACAGCCGGTCTGCTGCGTTGCTGCTGGGGCCCCCCGAGCGACCCCCTGCTGCTAGTGTTGCTCTTTCCAGCTGCATCACCTGCTGCGTCTGCAGCACTGCTGCTGCTGCTGTTGCTGCTGCTGCTGGCACTGTCTTGGCCCCCTCGCCAGCCTCGGCGTATAGGCGAAGCTGCCTCCTGCTGCTGCGCTCCTGCAGCACCAAGTCGGGGCCCCCAAGCCGCCCCAGGCTGGCGCTCAGCTGCTGCTGGCGATCCTGGAGCAGCAGCAGCAGCAGCAGGCGAGCCCTTCAGATGAGGCCCCTCTGCTGCAACCGAGGACGAGTGAGGCTTCATCGAGAGTGATGCCCGCTGCTGCTGCTGTTGCGGAAGCACACACAGACACACATGCAGCACAAACCCTTCAGCAGCAGCAGCAACCAAAGAGCAGCAGGAAGGGCAGCAGCAGCAACGGAAATATCTGTTGTGAAGCCAGCAACATCAGCAGGGATTGCTTGCCCCCCCGACAGCAAACCCTGCTGCTGCTGCTGTTGCTGCTGCTGCAGTTGTTGTACATACCTCTTGAGGAGAAATAAGAGGAAGACCCTCACGAGGCTTTGCCCCACAAAGAGGGTCCTGGCGGCGTCTCTGCTTTTCAGGTGAGTTATGCCGCTGCTGCTGCTGCTGCTGCGGCTGCATGCTGCTTCTCCACCGCATCTGCTGCTGCTGCTGCTGCTGCGGCTGCTGCTGCTGCTGTTGCTGCTGCTGCTGCTGCGGCTGCGGGGGAGGTGGAGGCGGTACAGGCATCTTAGGCAAACCCGGCTTAGGGGCCCCTTCTCTCCCTTCTCTCAGCCGCTGCAAGACTGCTGCTTCATCTCGGGGCTTTGCTTCACCGAATATAGCTGGATTCAGCTTCAGCCTGTACACCCAATCAGCAAACCCTAAACCCTAAACCCTAGGCCCTAAACCGCATGCTCTAAACCCTGAACTCTAAACCCTAGGCTCTCTTACTCACCCTTGCGGCTTCAACTGCTCCTTAAGGAGGTCCTTGGGGGCTACTAAAGGCGTCGTGGGGGCTGTCCCGTTGGTGTTGCCGCTGCCGCTGCTGCTGCTGCTGCTGCTGCTGCCGCTGCTGCTGCTGCTGGCATGTTCTTGCTGCTGCTCCTTGCTGCCTCCCGGTACAGGAGGAGCAGCAGCAGGAGCGTTAGTTGGTGCATCGGTTGCTCTGCCTTTCTTCCTCCATTTATTGTCGAGATTGACTGAGCGAGGGCCCCCCTGGGGGCCCCCCCCTGAGGGGCCCCTACTAAGGGGGGAGCCTCCTGCTGGTGCTGCGGTTGCTGCGGGGCCCCGGCGGTGCTGTGCATCTGCAGCAGCAGCAGCCGTAGGTGACCCTGCAGCAGCAGCAGAAGATGGGCCCCCTAATCCACCTGAGCGGAACTTTGAAAAGCATGCATCTAAGCTGTCTGGAGGAGGCAGCTGCACTTTTAAAGTTAGGGGCCCCTTTGCTGCTCTGTCCCCTCGGGGGCCCCCCCCACCCAGAGCGCCGCCTCTCCTCGGTAGGGGTCTTCCGTTCATAGCCAGTGCAGCACAGACAGCCTCGTGAGATACAAAAGAAACCTCCGCTGAACGCAGCAGGTGCGTATACACCCCAATGCATGCAATGCATGCAAACGCATGCAGACAGAGAACAGAACTAAACAGCTGCCCCCAGAAGCAACAGACGAAGGGAGACATGCACCGCAACAAAGAACTGATAAAGGAGACATCCGCGGAGACAGAAGCACAAAGAAAAACAAAGACGGAGACAGACGGAGACAGAAACAGAGGCAGCAAGACCGAGAGCAGCACCGAGACACCCAGCTAGAAGCAGCATCAGCAGCAGCAGCAGCAGCAGCAGCAGCAGCAGGGACAGCCTACCGGAGATGGTGCCGCTTCTGTTTCTGCTGCTGTCTCCTCTTCTTATATGCACACGCTTCACCCCCCCAAAGAGCGCAGAGATGTCTCGCTCCGACATTCGGGGGTCTAAGTCAAACACTAACAGCTCCCGCACGCCTTTGTCTGGCACTGAAGAGACACCATAAAGGAGACACTTACAGGAGACACTTGTGCAGCAGTGAGGAGACACTTGAACGAAAGAAAACGTCCAAAGGAGACACTTAAAGGAGATACTTGTGCAGCAGTGAGGAGACACTTGAATGAAAGAAAACACCTAACAAAAGGAGACACTTGTGCAGCACTGGGGACACACTTAAACAAAAGGAGACACCCATGCAGGAATAGGAGACACTTAACAGGAGGAGACACTTTCGCAGCAACCAGGAGACACAAACAAAAAGGAGACACATGCACAGGAATGAAGAGACACGTAAGAGGAGGAGACACCTATGCACCAACGAGGAGAGAAATGAATAACACACACACGAAGGCGGATAGACATGCATACAGCCCAAAGGGGACGCAGAAAGACAGAAGAAAAGCACATAAAACACAAAGGAGACAAGCAGCAAAGCAAAAAGGAGACACCCAAAAGGGAGATAGGCGGCATTAGAGACAGATGCAGGAGACACACAGGGAGGTCAACGAGACAAGCAAGTAAGACAAACAAACAATAAATAAGGAAACAAAAAGGAGACAGGCAAAGACGCAGAATAAACAAAGAGGAGCAACACAAAGCACAGCGGGAAAGAGGCACCAGCTACACGCAAGGAGACACCACAAGGAAAGAGACAGAGAGACGCAGCAGCAGAGACGAGAAAGAGACAGAAAAACAAAAGGAGACAGGAGAAAGGTAATGCCACTGTGGCGTCACCCCACAGGAGCGCAGCGCGATGCATCCAACAGCAGCAACAACAGCAGCAGTAGCAGCAATAACAGCAGCAACCTTAGCCGCGCCCCCCTACTGTACAGCTACAACATTTGGTTTAGGTTGTGGCTTCAGTATACATACACCCCAACACAGGTGCAAGAAAACGCTTAAATACGAAAAGCCCAGATGCTGCATGAACAGCAGCAGCAGCTGCTGCTGCTGTAGCACCGCAACCAGCTGCAGCAGCAGCAGCAGCAGCAGCAGCAACAGCTGGATGCATGTCTCACTTGTGACTGGAGGAGGCGGCACCTCAGCTCTGCCCAAACTCAGAGGTGGAGGAGACGATCCCGGAGCCATAGGATCGAAGGCTGGAGAGTCAAGATCATCGCTCTCATCCGCCCAGCGATTCCGCCTTAAGCTGCCGTCTCCTCCTTCAGTAACAGGGGAGGTGTCTCCTGCTGCTGCTGCTGCTGATGCTGCTGGAGCTGCTGATGATGCTCCTTCTCGGGCTGCTGGTTCGCCTGTGCCACCCTCACCAGCTGCTGCTGCTGCTGATGATGATGAAGGGCCTGCTCCTGCAGCGGCTGATGGGGGGGAGGACGTCGCTGCTGCTGGTGCTGCTGGTACTGCTGGTGGTGCTGCTGCTGCTGGTGCAGCTGCAGCTGGCGACAACACCCTCGAACCTTCTTCAGAAACGTCTCCCGTGCTGGATACGGGATCCGCACGATCCCCATCTTGGGGGCCCCCCGTAGCTGCAGCGCAGCAGCTGGAGGTGATAGCGCCTGAAGGCCTCCTGGGGCTCTCCATGCTGCTGCTGCAGCTGCCGGCGCCTGTGCAGTGTACGTACACTCTATTTATAGCTATACAAGAACAGCACCAACCGTAAGAGTCGCGAAGGAGGGCCCCCTGTTGCTGCTGCTGCTGCTGCAGCGGGAGGCCCTGCGGATTCCACGGGGCCGGAGGGGCCCCCAAACACCAACGTAGAGGACAGACAAAGGTGTGTTGTTTGTTTCTTCTCTCTCTTGTTTAAAAGGCAGGAGCTGGAGAGAAAGTGGCGAAGATCGCCTAGTGCTGCGGTCGCGGCCGCAACTGCTGCTGCTGCTGCTGCTGCTGCTGCTGCAATCGCCGCCGGAGGCAGGGCCCCGAAACAGGTATTCAAGCGGGCCTCCTTAGCAGCAACGCTTCCTAATAGTAACAACACCTCAGGGGCCCCCAAAGGGTACCGGCCTACACAGAGGCAGCCGCACGCTCAGGGCCTCTGGCGCTTGCTGCGGCACAGCAGCAGCAGCAGCGGCAGCAGCAGCGCTGTGTCAAGGGCTCCTACAGCAGCACGAAACAGACAGAGACACGAATACAGTAGAAAGTACGAGTTTGCAGTCTTCATATAGTATGCACATCGATGTCAACAGGGAGCCGCTGCTGCTGCCTTGGCAAGCCGCCACAGCTGCTGCTGCTGCGGCTGCTGCTGCTGCACTGGGTACCTCCCCGGTGCAGTTGCTGCTGCTGCTCTCCTCCTTAATGCGCTTCCCTCCTGCGTAGTTCCACGCATTTAGCTTAAAATAAACAAAGAGGGTCTCTTAACAAGTGCTTATTGGAGATCTGCGAGGGCTTCTGAGGCTACTTCTCTGCTCCTGCGCTGCAGGTGTTGCTGCTGCGGCTGTCGCTGCTGCTGCTGCAGCTGCTGCGTTGTTGACAGCAACAACTCTGCAGACATGGCGTTGAAGATCTCGAGGCAGCATGCAGTCCTATATCGTCAATTTCGTCTTTGTTTGCGTTATGAGCGCTCCATATTAACCCCAGAGCCACTACAACCCCACGCGCCTACTGCGGGGCTTGCCTCCCGCTGCCCTCTTCTTGTTCTGTGTTGAGAATTACTTTATAGCTTTTTGTTTAGAAATATGTTTGGGGTTCGGTATGTGCTAGCTTACATATAGAGTTTGATACGGCATTACTTCTAGTAGTATTAGCCGCACCCCTGCGCACCGCAGCTAACTCGGTCTATAATCCTTACAAGTACATATTGTAGTAGATTCGTTAGAGTGTGTGTGTGTGTTTCTGCCTGCGCGCGCGCTGGCTCATGGGGGATAAGCAAGCTTAAATAATCGTGTAAGGCGTTACTGCATGCGTCGATAGGTGGCTTCGGTGTGCCCTTGTGCGGGGGTGGTTTCAAGCCCGGAAGTGCAGCAACGTGTGCTGTAACTGCAAGGAAGCTATTTCCCAGCTGCAGCAGCCCCAAGCCCTCGGGTAGCAGTGCTCAGGTTGCTTGGAGACTAGAGACGAGGGCAGAAACTCTCTCCTTCGTAACTCAGGGCGGTTCTTTGCTCAGGAGGACTCTCGAAGCACCTGGTTGCACTGCGTGGTTCAGAGGGATCGCACATACAGTGATGACCACCTGCATATCTGGCCGGCGGGTTACGTACTACTAACTAGTCTTGAAGGCGTCTTGGGAAGAGGAAAGAGGCGAACTCTTCCTGAAAATTCAGCCTTCTTCCTCTTGCATCATCAGGATTGGTGAAGAAATACCGTCTGATGAGGGGAAAGCTAACGGGGAGGCACCTCATCACACTAAAACAAAAGCAGTATCCTCATACCATCCAGCAGGAAACGTGTTTAAGGCGAAAATAGTACATGAAGAGTGCCTCTGCCTTGGGCGACAGTTCCGACGACAGGAGCACCGATGCGGTGGCGGAGGGGGCTTTCCCTGTTCCTCTTTCGCTGTGCATTCATCTTCAAAATGTATCGGAAAAGCTACAGTTGTCATTGGCATCATCTTTGTTAGAATGGGCAGCGCAAGAGTGGTGGCTCCCTCCTAAGAGCACCAGTCCTCGAAAGCGCACCTGGATTATGCAAGCTTTCTGAGATGCTCTGAGATGTAAGTTCAGTCCTAGGTTGGCAGGAGAATATGGTATGGGAAAAGGAAGAAAACGTAAACAAAAGAAGCTAACAATCGAGCGTTACCCAAGAAGTATCATCGCTGCGTGAACAGAAGTCCAGCGTGGGCTCGCAGCTTCCTTCCTTATCAATGGTTAATTGCTGGCTGCAACCTGGAGAACGATAATCCGTAGCTATATTGAAGGCAGTGAAGATAGTATGGGGTAAACGGATGAAACATACCGAGATGGCGAAATACTTACCCATGAAAAAAAAGAAGAAAAGAGATCCGGCAGCTTAACTGAGAAGAAGCAAAAGTGTCTTGAAAAGTGCCCCAGATGGGCAGCGCATGCATTTTGGGTCTGTGAATCTCAGACACTGTGAGAAACAGGTATGAAGCCAGAACATGCAGCAACCGGCGAGTCGATCACTTAGAATGCCAAGGGAGCGTACCATGCACCGGGGTGCGGCTGTCTTGCAGTGCATCTTCTTCTCTTGCAGCAAACAAGGCAACATAATTTGCCGTTGACTGTGCATGAAAATAGCGAAGAAGCTGAAGAAGAAAGCCAATGAGGAGCGCCCGCTGGGCAACCAACACACAGCGTGTGTGGCAGTGACGGGGCTGAAGGAGGCGACAACCGTATCTGCTTGCTCTCATCGAGTCAACACTGTGTTTATTCACGCACATATTAATGACCAGACGTTGCTGGCACTACTTTACTCAGGCTGAGAAGTGGATCTGGCACCTGAAGGTACGGCGAGAAGGCGCAATCTACTTGTCTATTCGTTGACGAAATTTCTGCAACGTCGCTTTACCGATGGGAGATAGTACACGACGTTCAGTAAAAATATCAGGATAATAGAAATAAACTACTCATTAATTGGGCATATTCCCGTGCTGCAGGACCGCGACGCCTTCACCTAGAGTGAGTTGAATGCGAGGAGAAGCAACGAGATAGTGCACGAGATAGCGCACCTCTCAGCTTCCCCAGCACCATTTGAATCCTCTACGATAAGAATATGTGAATCAATCTACCAAGAACAAAGCAGGGAGTAGGATCCAACACAGTACGGAAACGATGGAGAAATGCATGCGTGTTGCCGTGATTCACGACGACCAAAGTTTTGGGGGGTTCCATGCAATTAACACCCGTCGTCGTCAGAAGTGGGCATAGTTGAAGAAAGACTTCTCATATGTACCTTTTAGAAAAAGGACCTCAGGGCACGTTCTTTGAGCACCCTCAAGCTTTGCTCCGAGATGCGCGGGCTCGCAACTCCTTGAGGAACACGAGAGGCAAGTAGACGAACTGCTAAGGAAAGCCAACAGCCTACCACGAACTAGCGTGTTTGGATACAAACCAATGCTGGTGAGGAAAAGTGGAGTTCCTCAACACAACCACAGAGAAGAGAAAGTCTTCCGAGTCCCTGGACTGACGAAGGCGTTGGGCGTGTTCAGGGCTCAGCAATTTTGCCTATTAGTTAACTTAGCTGACGAGGTTTTGCGTATCCCTGTACAGTACTGGCAAAGGCGTAAAAGATTGCGTTGCGTCCGTGCACTCACCTACCAGAATACACCTGTATGCTTCTTGACCTCGTGAAGAAGTTCGCCATGCCGTAGTAGTAGGACTCTCTGCTGCGTACTTTCGTGTGAACACATTCGTTCGCAGAACGATCTTACCCACAATCATCCCACCATTTATCTCGGCTCTCTAAAACGGGCTAGAGAATCACTCAAGCTTCATATATCTTTCCTCCACAAACGAGGGCAACGTTACTGCGAGAAAAACGTACCGGAAGGCGCGCCTGCCAATGAGTATCCAAGGATATCTCACACAAACGTGAAGACCCCACACAAAACGTTAATATTACGGGACAGGAAACTGACGGGTTCCTGAGGATGCTCACTCGAAGTCTTCCTTCAGGAGAATTTAGCTACTCTTCTTGATACAGCGCCAGAGAACACAGGCTTGAGCTTACACACCACGCTTTAATTCTGGTCGATCTACCACCTTTGTAGATATTTGTTTCGCTGGGGTTGAACAATGGCATGAACTCCACATCCACGTGCCTTGTGGTATCCATTATTCTTTATCTGTGACCTGCTCCCCTCCCTGTACCTACGACCAGCTCGGCGTTGCAGCAGACGGCATCCTCATTTCTAAATGCACCAGGTTCTTCCTCTCATCTTGGGCTAGCCTAAACTGCATCAGCATTGCTTCGACTGAAGCAATAGTGCGGGCTTCCTTTTGTCTAGATTAGGATGCCCATGGGAAGCGTGACTCTCATCTCACGTCAGCTGTGAACATTATTTCTTCTGAGCAAGGATAAAGCACATGTAATTGGAGGCGGCAATAATAGCATATATATGCTGCATATGCAGCAGTTCTCCATACATTTTTGGTTTGGGACACAGAAACGCAGGGGCGTGGGTCAGGTGAAGAACGTCGAGGAGGCTCCTGCACGCAGTGCTACTCCTCACATACCACAGGAGAGAACCCTTAGAAGAGGTCCTTGCCTTGGCAAAAAAGCGACTGGAGTAGGCTGTGCTCCGCTGCGGCGGATTTCCCGCCTCAGTGTGGGAGGATGCAGCTACGAACGATAAGGAAGAAGCTGCCTAGTATACTCAAACAACAGCACGCATTCTTCTCGGGTGCGCTCGAGGTTGACTTTGCAATACAAAGAGAGACCCGTGAAGGAAACGAAGAAACAATAGTCTCAATAGGCTCATGAACCCTGCATTAGTAGCTCCGTTACTGTGGAGACGAAGAGGCGGCCCCCTCATACGAGGAAAACGGAAGACCCATGGGGTCAGTGGCTTTGGCTAGGTGCCGAGGCACCTCAGTTAAATTGAACGAAGCAACGCAGAGAAAACCTATGGATCTCCGCTGTGGTGTATATAACGCCCTGTCAGGGGCACTGACACCCAACAACCTACTTGCCCACCTAATAAGATGCCTTTATGCTATTCCTTCACCTCTTACATCTTCCTTCTTCGTTTATTCCTTAAGCCGGCGCATTACCGCCTGTTTCCAGCGTAATTGATACTTTACAAAAAAATGAGACACCCTTTCCTCCGACATATTTTTTGTATTTAAATCGCTTCAAAGTTCAACGCGCCACTTTGTTGAATGGCAAGCGCAAAAGCTGCAGCAGCAAGAAACAGAATATGTCTGTGCTGCGCCTTTGTGTGTGAGCCTTTTTCTGTTTTATGGTGAAGGAAACAATTACTTTTCATTGCAACATTCTCCGAACTGTATATGAAAAACCGGTTGCCAAACGCACAGGGCTTATGCGTAACGATAAAATAGCAAAGCCTTTACAGCAACATTTTCTTATCTTATCATCACTTGCTTGCGCTAACAGCTCTGTGAGGAAGGCCCCAAGAAGACGAGGAAGAAGAGACTTGCATGCGGCGCTGCAGCGTATGTGTGGGGACATGTTATGCAACAGATCCTTGGAGGGGAACAGCTGGAGTACCAGCAGCAGCAGCAGCAGCAGCCACTGTTCAATAGGCCACACGAGTAGGAGATGCCGTATAATAGCTTTGGGCCACCGGAAGGGGGCAGTCACTGCCTATGGTCTCAAAACTTCAGTGGCCTTCAGTGGGTTGGGATCCACTCCTCCCACAACTCATTCATTGCCGCATATGCTTCTTCTTCTTTGACCCGTACCAGTCAACTCCACGTAGTACGGGTGCAACACCGAGCAAATGTCATACTTCAACAGTAGTTGCTCTTTTTCCAAAATATCTTCCTCTCTTTCATGAAGCGGGTTGTTCGGTCTTTGGCGGTCCGCAGAGGGGGAATCCAAGGAGGCCCTTCGGCGTCTCTGGGGAGTCGGGGAATGCATAAATGCTTCGGCCTCTTTTAGAATGTCCATTACCACCTGCAACGACACGTACGCAAAGAGCGCAATGTTTATATATATATATATATATATATATATATATGGTAGAAATATAATATGAACTGTATGCATCGCATATATTTCGCATATATATATATATATATACATATATATATATATATATATGACCATACATAATTGAAGGCACGGGCAGAAAAAGGAGACGGACACGACAACCCCTCAAAACAAACTCCATTTTCCCCCTCAGCTTAATCACTCGGCGGGCACACAGCCCAGGGCAACCACATAAAGGAGCACATCTGTCTCCTTCTATGTGGCTTTTAGAGAGGGCCCAGTGGTAATTGTGAGCCTTCTGTTGAAGTGCAATGGGGTTTCTATTGCTTGCTTGCTACCAGTTAATCAGCAAAGAGTAGGATGTGTGGAGGGAGGCCTTAAGGGAAGTGTTGATGGAGCAGTGTGGTTTGTTATATTGTTTGTTGATATTAATAGCTATGGATAGGGAGTGTAGAGACAACTCACGGTGAAATCAAGACCCGTTATGAACTCAACTACTGTTAGAGGAACCCTTAAATCTATAGACTGAACGGCACTTGAGAGGGCTTTGTTCGGCAGCAGGAAGCTTCCAACGGCAGCAGTAGGAGCAGCATCCATAGTGTAAAGGTATCCCATCTTTGTTGTAGGGCGCGGAAAGTTGCCCCCTGTGGGTGCTATCTTGGGGCTAACAGCTACGATGACTTTAAAGAAGTGGGTGGGGACAGGCATCATCTGCCAGCCAAAGAGAGAGTATTGGATGTGCAGCGGGGGGGGCAGGGGAGACATCTCTGGCTCTTTAACAGATATCCTCCAAGTGCATGCGTCGAGGGCCTCAAGCAAAGGAGGACTTCGCAGCATCCACCGCTCCACACGTTTATTATTATATCCTTTATCCTCTCGTGGAAATGCCTTCATAAAACGCCTACCTAACGGGTTAGGGAATGGAGACCCAAGTATAGCCTCTACACTCACAGGCAAACCTATACGCGCACCCCTCCAAGGCCTGAGATTCAATGCAGAAACAACACAAGACACACACACATACACACATACACACAGACTGGGACGCACACGCAGATACATGCAGATACATACACACCTTTGCAAACGCGCATATACACACACTTCATAATCATCCGCATCCAAGTATATATATATATATATATATGTATATATATATATATATATATATATATATATTGCGCTGACGCATATGTCTACATGCAGATGCATGCATACGTATGATGTCTACTGGCTGCATCATGCAAAGAAGAAGAAGACGTGTGCGGCGTGATTAAGAAAGAGGTAAGAAGGGGGGAAGGTGTAGCGTTGAGGGGATGACGTTTAAAAAGAATCAGGAGGAGACATCAGCACTACTCACAGACCTTAAACACATGTACGCCCGCCTGTTTCCAGCAGCAAAAATTGTTCCTCTCGGTCGAGGGGTTGCGTACACCCCAGGCCAATAGGCAGAAGAATCAGAGGGGAACCATGCGGGGCCAGTGAACACCACAACATCTTCGAAGTATCGCTTTGCAATACCCACCATGCGCTCTAGGGAGTTCCTGCAGCAACGACACAGCAGCAGCGGCAGCAGCAGCAGCAACAGCAGCAGCAGCAGCAGAGAGAGCGGCAAAAGAAAAGCAGAACACAGCAGCAGCAGCAGCACCAACAACAACAATAATGCCCTTGAAAGCTAGCTGCACACGCCTAAGACGTCTATGCATGCGGGAGTGCTGTGACCACTACAAAAAAGTAGAGACAGTTAAAGGCAGTCAGAGACAGTCTGAGAGAAAAAGGCCCTTAAAATAAAAGAGGCTTATATGGAGAGAAGGCGGCATTCAGAATAAGAGACAGAGAATGAACGAAGGGACAGAGGAAACGAGAACAACTAAACAAACAACGCTAAGGAGACACCACAGTAAAGAGGGCGTGAAGACAGCACTGGAACAAACAAACATTTGCAGAGAGAGAGAGAGAGAGAGAGAGAGAGAGAGAAACAGAGAGACTGAGAGACAGTGAGAGAGAGAGAGAGGCAGATCAAGGAGATACGACGAGGCACAGACAAAAGAGAAAGAGAAAATACAGAGAGAGCAAGGGGGAGACAGAAGAAGAAGATCCTACCTCTAGGACAAAAAACAAAGACAAGACAAACAAGCATGCAAATCTGCTGCAGCTGCAGAGAAGACAAGTAGAGATCCCTCTTATTAACAAAGGAAGAGGCTTAGCTTGCATATTCAGCGAGAGGGATAGAGACAGAGAAGGGCACCAAAGGAGACAGAGAAAGCTACGCAAAAGGAGACACAAACAGAGAGAGAAAGAGAGATAGTATGCAAAGCACGATAAACAGAAGACGGCTGCATAGTCTAAGGGACAGAGAAGAGAGTGTACGCGTCGCTTCAGGAGACAGTAGAGGAGACAGTAAAAGGGAGACCTCTAGGCACTAGAGGCACCCACCAGTGATCGTTGTTGAGGGCCTGGTTTTGAGGTGAAATGTTAATAAGCAAATGATCAATGTTAGGGTCTGTCTGGTGGTCTCCTTTCGGAGCTAAGTGTCCCCTCGTGAACCCTGCGCTCCCACACAGGCACCCAAACCCTAAACCCTAAACCCTAAGCTCTACACTGTAAACCTCTTCGACTGCCAGATGCATAGTGGGGTTTTAGGGAGGCACTGCAGAAGTACGAAAAACCCGCAAGCAGCGGTAGGTGCAGCATCAGCTGCAGCATCAGCTGCAGCAGAAGCATGCTGCTACCACTGCTGTCTGCTGAAGCAGCAGAGCAGATACTGTTGCAGTCGCGCTGGGGAAGGAAGGAAAGGAGACCGAAGCTGAGAGGAGAGACAGAGAGCAACTTACCTGTGCTAATGAGGACAAAGGGGTCAGGGTTCCACGGGCCTTTGAAGCGCAGATCTTTTATGGGCTCGTTAAGGTCGCTCTTTTTACCTTTCGAGGCTTCCTGCTTGGCCTCGTCTCCTTCTGCTGGTGCTGCAGCGGCTCCTTCAACGCCTCCCTCTTCTACAGAGAGAGAGGGAAGGAGAGGGGGCTTCTCTTCTTTTGGTTTTGCCGGTGTATCTGTTGGTGAGGATGCAGAGTCTTCTGGAGGCTCCCTATACACCTGAACGACTACCTCGGGCTGCTTAATGCTTGGGGCGATATAGCTGGAGAATGTACTAGAAGAAAAAGCCACGCCAGTTTGAGGCAACAAGAAGCGATGGTGGGGTGGAGGGTTCTTGGGCTCTTTAGGGGGTTCCCACGGGGCCTCCCCACGTGATTGTAGCAGGAAACCGTGTTGCTCCACCAGATCTTTTAGCCAGTCTCTCCTAGGCCCTCTATCATATCTGGGGGGATGGCCCCGAGGGAAGGCCCTCAAGGAGACTGCTGAGACGGAACCAGACACAGTCAGCAGCAGCAGCAGCATAAAGAGACTCCTGCATGCAAGGATCTGCTGCAGCAGAGCCCAGCTACGTACTCCCCCACAGTCACTAAGTCGCCCCCCCCGGCCTCTGGCGGCTTCACCCATTCTGCAGGGAATGGCCCTGGGGCCCCCGGGGGCCCCTCCACTTCAGAGACTGCAGGAGCCCTTCTGCTGCAGGTTCTTCTGAGCTCGCTTGCCCCCGGCGCCGCTGCCGCGGCCGCCGCAGCCGCAGCCGCAGCCGCAGCAGCAGCAGTGGCTCAGGAGCAGAGCAACAACAACAAAGACTGGCAGCGCTTGAAAGGAGACTGAAGAAGATCTGCCGCCTCGGCCTCACAGCCACGGGATTCTGGCTGAGACGCTACTCTCCCTGGGGAGTATGGGAAGCCCAGCAGGGAGACACAAGCACGGCCACCTGTCTCTTCTTCAGAAAACCCCTTTTAAAAACTTTGCATGCAGTAAAAAGAGACAAATTTTGAAGATTAGGAAAGAATGAGAGCACCAGAACCAGAAACAACGACGAAGGCCTCAGGGTCCCTTCGGAGGCCCCTCCCAACAGTGGTCATGGGCTTAAACCCTAGGCCTTAAACCCTAAACCCTAAACCCTAAACCCTAAACTATAAACCCTTATAATATAAAAACCATTTAAAAGGAATATTTCCACCCCAGCAACAGCATAGCGCCTCTAGCTCCTCTGCCTGGACGCATGAGGCCCAGCGCTGCTTTAAGAGACCGGAGAAGACAAAAGGAGACAGCTGTCTTTCAAGAGGGTCCCTGAAAGGCTTGTGAGCAGGCTCAAAGCAATCCTTATTTATGTTTTTTATAAAATGAAATACATTATTTAATACACCTGGGGCCTTAGTTCTCTCCATTACCCGCAAGATAGAGAAGGAGAAGGCTGTACGCACAGCGGGCCCCTGCAATTTGCTGTCTCCTTTGCTGTCTGCTTTGTTTGTTGCACATATATTTTTATTTGCCTCTTCTCCTCTGAATTAATTTAATTCTACAAAGACATTGGGAAGTTCTTTGCATGCCGACTGTCCTTTATTCTCCCTAGCTCGACACAATAACTGTCTCCTTAGCAGCCTGCCTCCAACAGAGACACAAGATATACACCTGAGACATACAGCTACACACAAACGTCTCTGCCTCCCCTCCTATATTTTTTGTCTCTTCTGGCTGTCTCCTCCTGGCCACTCTGTGTCCCAAGTGCCCCTCATAGTGAGACAGACACCACGGGAGGGGACACCTAATAAGCGGCTGTTACTATGCAGATAGCTATATCTCTCTGTCTCCTCCCTCTTAATCCTCTTGATAGCTTTGACTTCCCCTAGCTGTCTCCGTTGCTGCTGCCTGGGTGTGGGGTGTGGGCGTGTCTGAGTCTCCTACTGTTCGGTGAAGCTGAATATTTTGCTAACTGTCTCCTTTAAACTCGCTGACTGTATCAGCCTCCTCCGCTGCCTCCTCCTGTCTCCTAATTGCGTGCTGTAATCTCTGCCTCTCTTTCTGCTTCTGGGTTTAGGGGGGACAGGGAAGAAGGAGACAGATAGATAGATAGATAGATAGATAGATAGATAGATAGATAGATAGATAGATAGATAGATAGATAGATAAATAAACATATATATATATATATGTATATGTACGAAGAGAGAAAGAGAGAGAGAGAGGGATACCGCAACACTGGGTACATACCTGCGTATACACCGTACACTGGTGGGGAAGGCCTGCCCAGGGCAGTGCTGCATAAAGGAGACACGCTGTGCTATCTCTCTTCTCTAGTGCTGAACCATTTCGTCTCCTTTTCTCATTATAAGATTCATTTTCTCCGTTAATATATACATACATATAAATATGTATATGTATATATATATATATATATATATATATACATATACACACACACATATATATATATATGCATATATATATATATATACCCCGTTAAGGTTCATTGGCCTTATCTATACAAATTTGGTGTTGCTGAGTTATGCTAAAGGCTTTGCTAGGCGGCAGCAAAGAGAAGGAAGGCACGCTTCTGACTGTCTCCTTGCAAGAGACAAACGCAATCATACACCATATCAAACCACTGTAGCCTAACCTCTTTCCTCTGCAGCCCCTGCGTTGGAAGCAAAAGAAGGGGTTTGCTGATTGGCTAACAAATTTGCTTCAAGAGCTCCCTATACACCCGGAGAAGCAATGTAAGGAGGGTGCAGCCCCAAAGAATGCAAACCCAAAAGGCTCTCCTTTGCCTTCTTAAGGCCAGGTTTATATATATAATACATACGTATATATATATTTATATATATTTATTTATTTATATTAATGCAGACAATACGGTATAGGTACTAATTTAGTTCGTAAAGAATATAATAATAAAACAAAAATATGTTGAACTAAAAACTCCAGTAACTATTATGTTTGATGATGCTAAAAAACTAATTTTAAATGTGTGTGTGAGTATACACTCATATATTAATGTGCATCTATATATATATATATATATATATATATATATATATGCACCTAGATATGGATATAGACAAACCTATATACGGAATATATTAATATGCACATGTAGATATATACATATGCATGTATATATGTTGCTGTAGGAAAATATTAGAGAAGGAGGCCTGAGCTCTTAAAAAGAAGCATGCAGCCCGTCAAGGCGCATGCGCGTACACCGGAGGAGTCAGCAGCTGTCCCCACAGACAAGGGCGTTGGTGTGGGGCCCCTCGGCCGCTCTGCTGTGTATAGAGCCCCACAGCAGCACTATAAAGGTGCAGAGGGGGAAGACAGCAGCAACACTTACGCAGATGAACAGCTCGAAGGGGGGAGCTAACCTGTTTTGCACATACTAATAACAACGGAGAGAAAAGGGAGGAGGGAGACGGTTTGATGCCTTCTGCTGCTGCAGCAATTAGGAAGGAGACAACTTTCTTCTGTCTCCTTTCTCTAACAGAAGGTCTCTGGCTCGCCAGTCTTTGTAAATTTGTTGGGCTTCTTAGTAGCACACACATCAAACTTAAGGAGTAGTTCCTCCTTCACAATCACATCAAGCGCTGACTGTTGAGCTGTACCTTTAGGGCTTTGCTGCTCTTGTGATGAAGAGTCTGTGGGGGAGTCATGAGGGGATTGAGGTCTATCGGCTCCCTCTGGGGACTCGCTTCTTCTATCTTTGTCTCTAGCCACAGCCCCTTGCACAATATCATGTAGCATCTGAAGCAGCAACAGAGCAGCAGCAGCAGCAGCAGCAGCAGCAGCAGTTGGTGCTGCTAAGCAGAGCAAACAAGAAACGCAGCAGCTATCTCTATCTGGTGCTTTACCCTGTTGCAGTTGTGTGTGTCTTCTGTGTCTCTGTTATCTTTACTTCTACCTCATGTTCTCTAAGGCCCCCTTTCTACTACCCTCTCTCCCTCCCCCTCGCTGCTATTCAGGTGTACAGCAAACTGCTTCTTAAAAAGCACTTTGCCGTACACCTCAATAGCATTTATCATTCACAGTCAATTATTACATAATACCCCACAGCTGCATGCATATGCATATGTATATACATATATATATATGTAAATATAGGTAGATAACTAGATAGATGGATACATAGGTAGATTGGGTGATATATATATATATATATATATGCATATATACATATGCAGATATATGAATAGATAGATGGGTGAAAAGATAGATAGATAGATAAGTGGATATACAGATAGATAGATAGACAAATAGATAGATGGATAGTTTATATATCTGTGTGTAGATATGTAGATAGGCAGATAGGTAGACAGACAAATACGACGAGAGAGAGAGAGAGAGAGAGAGAGAGAGAGAGAGAGAGAGACAGAGAGAGAGAGAGAGAGACAGAGACAGAGAGAGACAGATACAGGAAGTGGATAGAGAGAATGTTGAAGGTATTTGGGGAGTTGTTATTTTATGATTAGTGTCTCCTTATGTCTTTAATTTCTGTATATTTAATATGTGTTTGCGTACGCCAAAGTCTAGCCCAGTGGCGATCTCAATAATGGAGAGAGGGACCCTCGTTCCATCTAAGGTGACATCCCTGTCCATTCCTTTGTTGGGGATTGTGAAACCCCCTACTAAGATGGGTGGGAGGAGGCAAACAGATTGAGGATTTGCTCCTTTTCGTTTATGTGCAGCCTTTTCTGCAAATGAAAGACCTTCTTCTTTAGGGTATGCCCCCTGTTTATGGGTTTTGTTACTGCGCTTACACTTGTTATTTACTGCAACAATTACTTTAAAAAAATGTGTTGGCACTTGTATTAAATGATAGCCTATAGTAAGTACCGATGCATGCATTACAGGGGGAGCCTCAGATGTTGCATCTTCTAGTCCAATACGCCATTCACATACAGCAAAGCCTTCTCTTAAATGGGG
>NW_013550396.1:0-2263 GCF_000499425.1 Eimeria acervulina | reverse complement strand
GAGAGAGAGAGAGAGAGAGAGAGAGAGAGAGAGAGAGAGAGAGACAGAGAGAGAGAGAGAGAGACAGAGACAGAGAGAGACAGATACAGGAAGTGGATAGAGAGAATGTTGAAGGTATTTGGGGAGTTGTTATTTTATGATTAGTGTCTCCTTATGTCTTTAATTTCTGTATATTTAATATGTGTTTGCGTACGCCAAAGTCTAGCCCAGTGGCGATCTCAATAATGGAGAGAGGGACCCTCGTTCCATCTAAGGTGACATCCCTGTCCATTCCTTTGTTGGGGATTGTGAAACCCCCTACTAAGATGGGTGGGAGGAGGCAAACAGATTGAGGATTTGCTCCTTTTCGTTTATGTGCAGCCTTTTCTGCAAATGAAAGACCTTCTTCTTTAGGGTATGCCCCCTGTTTATGGGTTTTGTTACTGCGCTTACACTTGTTATTTACTGCAACAATTACTTTAAAAAAATGTGTTGGCACTTGTATTAAATGATAGCCTATAGTAAGTACCGATGCATGCATTACAGGGGGAGCCTCAGATGTTGCATCTTCTAGTCCAATACGCCATTCACATACAGCAAAGCCTTCTCTTAAATGGGGCATACGCCCCAACCAGGGCTCTAAGGGAGGTTCAGGGGCTTCTTTCGCTTGTGTCTCTGAACGTACTTTTGTTCTTCTCCTTAGCTGTCTTGTAGTTAAAGAAAGAGGTATAGGTAAACCATTTAATGCTTCTACAGGTATAGGTATTGAATATGGAGATCCTCTCCCTAACCTGCAACAAACAAAATATACATACATCTACAAACACAGACACTTCAAACAAATGGGGAGGCCCTAAATATTAATATTGACATTTCAATTCACACGCAGACACCTAAAACAAACAGAGATAACTAAAACAAACAGAGGTACTTAAAACAAATGGAGACACCTGCAGTTAAGCAAACAGACTCCTACAGCCAGTAGAGACACACACAACGAAAGGAGACACCCAAATCAGAGATACACCTAAAACAGAAACGCAGAAGACACGCATAGACACTTCAAATAAGGTAAGACACCAAGACAGAAGGAAGGCCGTCAGCAGATGAAGAGACAGAAGGAGACACAGACAAATCTGTAGCAGACGAAGAGACACAAGGAGACACTAAGTAGCAGTAGGGGCCTCACCTCAAGCACGAATAATGACGCCTACGCATGCCGTTTCGCCTCTCCCCCACTGTTGCAGGCAGCACAAAAGAGATATCGCCTGGCAGCCACATAGGCCCCGAAATAATAAATACATCAGTGTAATAGACAAGCAACGAATCAACCAGGTGCTCTGTTTCCTTCCTGATGCAACAGCAGCAACATCAACAGCAGCAGCAGCAGCAGTATGCTTAGGTTGCATCGAACAATTCACTCTCCAGAGGCGAGGCCGCAAGCGAGTTGCTGTGCAGACACCCCACACGCACTGCATGCACTTCTCGCTGCGCTGCTGTGCTGCATGCAGTGCAGCAGAGCTGCAGCAGAGCTGCAGCAGAGCTGGCAGCAGCAGCAGCAACGAAAGGAAGCAAATCAAACTCACCATTGTCTCGGCATCAGAGTAGGGTCCATAGGAGAGACATTTGCACTGAGCAAGAGAGCACTGTTTGGCTCTTTTTGTGGCTTCGTAGACAACGCTAACCTCCCAGCCGCATATCCTGCAGCAGCAGCAGCAATAGTAGTAGTAGTAGTAGTAGTAATAGTAGTAGTAGTAGTAGTAGTAGTAGCAGAGTCACCAGCAGCTGTCGGAGAGGACACAGATACGTCTTCATCAAGGGCGGTACAAGTAGCAGCAGCAGCAGCAGCAGCAGCAAAATCCGTAACAGCAGCAGCAAAACCCTTCAGTTCCGCCGCATGCAGCTGTCATTATTGCTGCTGCAGTTGCTACACTTGCACCTGATGCTGCTTCCTTTGCTGCTGCTACGGTGTAACTTGCAAAGAGAGCCTCAAGTCAGCTCTTACCAACTCACCCCACACACCAGCACCAGCAGCAACAGCATCAAACACAGCGGAAAGCAGACATCAGCAGCAGCAATACCCTCCAGCGCCAACGGCCGCAGCCTCAGCACCAGCCGCAGCATCAGCAGCAGCAATAGCAGCAGCAGCAATGCCCTCCAGTTCAGCACTAACAGCCGCAGCATCAGCAGCAGCAATAGCAGCAGCAGCAATGCACAATGATCAATAGCAGCAGCATCAATAGCAGCAGCATCAATAGCAGCAGCATCAATAGCAGCAGCATCA
>NW_013550397.1:7986-10822 GCF_000499425.1 Eimeria acervulina | reverse complement strand
TATTCTTTTATTATATTACACATACAGTATAAAAGATTAGATATATATATTATATATAATATATAATATATATAATATATATAATATTATATATATATATATATTTGTAGAGTATAGCGGGGTATAAACAAAGACACAAAAACCACTGAAAGAAAAACAAATAAATAAAAACAAATAAATAAAATAAATAAATAAAATAAAATAAATAAAAACAAATAAATAAATAAAATAGATAAAACAAATAAATAAAAACAAATAATAAATAAATAAATAAAAACAAACCGAAGCACATAAACAGAGAAGGAGAAGGAAAGAGAAAAGACAAAAAACAAATAAATAAAATAAATAAATAAAATAAATAAATAAAATAAATAAATAAAATAAATCAATAAACAGAAGGATGAGAATAAATAAATAAATAAATAAATAAAACAGACAAGTAAATAAATCGAGACAAACAAAACAAATGAATAAAACAGCAAAAACAAAATAAATAAATAAATAATTAATCAAAACAACAAAGACATTCTTTCGACTGGAAAGCCAAAGTTGAACAGCCAATCCTAAACCCTAAACCCTAAACCCTAAACCCTAAACCCTAAACCCTAAACCCTAAACCCTAAAACCCTAAACCCTAAACCCTAAACCCTAAACCCTAAACCCTAAACCCTAAACCCTAAACCCTGAATAGCCCACCGCCATTGTCAGGGTGGTTTCTCAGCATGAGTTGTTTGTGATTCTGCAGTATCTTCTCGCGAGAAGCAGTGGGCCTGCGGTGTATGCGCAGCTCCACACAACATAAACCCTAAACCCTAAACCCTAAACCCTAAACCCTAGACCCGTTAACCCTAAACCCTTAACCCTAAACTCCAAACCTTAAACCCTAAACCCTAAACCATATACCCCAAATCCTACACCCTAAACCCTTACACCCTAAACCCTAAACCCTAAACCCTAAACCCCAGACACTAAACCCGGACCCCTCAACCCCAACCCGTAAACCCTAAACCCTAAACCCTAAACCCTACCCTAGCCGAAGTATTTGATAAGCCTCCGCTCTCGTCATTGGAGATTCAAACCCTTTCATATCTCTCGTAGCAAACTGAATTTGCTGCTTTAGCAGCTCTGCTTTCTTATAGAGACCCGAAGCCCAGGAGGGGGCCCCCAGGGGCCCCCCAGGGGCCCCCAGGGGGCCCCCAGGGGCCCCCCCACGACTCTTCATTATCAAACGCATTGCACCCCTAGCTGCATAAGCTGCACCCCCAGCAGCAAGAAAGATGAGAGGCCAAGCCATTATAAACCCTAAACCCTAAACCCTAAACCCTAAACCCTAAACCCTAATCCTTAACCCTAGACTGTAGAAGTTGAATCGTAGAAAGATGGTGTTGTAAAGGAGATGAGTAACAGCAGATAGAAAATAATAACAGCAGAAGATAGCCACAAAATTCAGCGCTAAACCCTAAACCCTAGACCCTAAAACCTAAACCCTAAACCCTCGAGGCTAGATGTTGTTGCCTTGTGAGAAGAAGGAGAAAGAGTGTTTTTATAATAATAAAAATAAATATATTAAATTAATATTCTTCACAATTAATATCTCAAGCTGCACAACAAGGGGCCTCAAATACCCCTGGCTTCTGGGGGCCCCTACTCCTAAACCCTAAACCCTAAACCCTAAACCCTAAACCCTCGCTCTCCCTTGACATCAACCCCTCAAACCCTTGCTTCTGCACACTTTTTCTTTTTTTTAATTATTTTTTTCTTTGTCTTTTCTTTTTTATATTTCTTTCACCTCATTTAAACCCAAACACCTCGGGGGCCCCCTGGGCCTCCTCACTCTCCTAAATCCAAATGCCGAGGAGGGGCCCCTCAGGGGCCCCCTCAGGGGCCCCCTTGGGGGCCCCCCACCAACATATTCCTCAGGGGGCCCCCCAGGGGCCCCCCCAGGCCTCTCCTCAAGGTTGCCTTCAACAAGGGGCCCCCAAAGGCGCTCGAGAAGGGGGCCCCCAGGGGGCCCCCCAAGGGGCCCCCCAAAATGCCCCCTCAGGGGGCCCCCAAGGGGCCCCCGAAAATGACCCCTCAGGGGGCCCCCAGGGGGCCCCCCAGGGGGCCCCATTGGGGGCCCCATTGGGGGCAGGGGGGTGCGGGTTTGGTGAGGAGAGTTTATTGCGTTTGATAGGAAAGGCTGAATTGCTAGTACATTTATTGAAGGCTAGAGTTGCTTTACCTTTATTATATCCTTTGAACTCTCGTAGTTTAACAAACCCTTTAGGGCCTTCATCAATAACAAATAATATTTGGAGCAAGCAAGAGGTTTTATTAGGTTTATCTCAGATTGCACCGACTGCTTTAGCACTTAGTAGATTGGGTTCTATATTAAGAGCAGCAAATGCATTAAAACATTTGGGGCCCCCAAAGGGTACAGTTGGATTTAGGGGGGCCCCCAGGGGGGCCCCCCTGAGGGGCCCCCGTACCCTTCCTTCAGCAACAAGAGATTCAAATCATTTCTTAAGGCCGCAAGCTTGGCGAATGTTAAAGCCGGGTGAAGAAAGAGCAACAAAGCATTTAAGATGGAGGCGATGAAGAAGTTTAATTAAAAACAAATTAAAAGAAACAAAGTATATCTCTTTAGAGTTTAAAGTTTAACAACAAACATTACACACACTCCTCTTCTTTTACTTTCTCATATTCACGCAGCGCTGCACTCAACGCTGTTGTATCTGTTTGTAGTAAAAAACATAAATGTGTATGTATGCATAATATATATATATATATACAAATATATATATATATACAAATATATATATATATATACAAATATATATATATATATGCGCGG
>NW_013550397.1:1762-7886 GCF_000499425.1 Eimeria acervulina | reverse complement strand
CGGGTGTATATTTATATGCTTGTATGTACTTGCACAGTAAACTATATATATATATATATATATACATATATATATAAATGTATATACTTATCTACATCTATATATATATATATATTTATTTATTTATTTATTAGTTTTGTGTGTCTGTCTCTTCATGGAGGCGAAGACGCACTTGCGTTTATTTTGTGTTTATTTTCTTTTTGAGTTTTGTCTCCTCACCAACTAAAAAACTTTTTAAAGAGATATATTTTTATTGTTTGTTTTGTCTGTCGCATATATATATATATATACGTAGAAGCAGATATATATATATATATAGGTGTAGAAGTAGATATATAGACTTAGATATATACATATATTTATATAAATATAGATATATAAATATACAGGGTGTATATATTTATATATAAATATACAGGGTGTATATATATAGATATATATATGTATATATATATATATATATATTTATATATATATATACAGGGTGTATATAAATATATATATATGTAAATGTAGAAACATACATTTAGAGATGTATATGATTATACTTACTATATTACACTTGCCTGAACGTGCGAATATATATAAATATAAATAAATAAATAAATAAATATATATATATGTATATATACATACATATATATACATATCTATACATAATATATATATATATATATATATATTAGTCTGTATAAGATGATGAGCAAATAAGATAGTTAGGCGTTGCATAGCGAAGAAATTTTATACCTGTGCATGCATTTGATGTTTATATATTTTGTTTTTGTTGCTCTCAACTCTTTATTTGTTTTACTGCAGTTGTTTGCTTGCCTCTGCGTTTGTCTATTTATTTATTTTAGTTATTTATTTATTTACTTTATTTATTTATACGTTTGTTTGTTAATTTGTTTGTTTGTTTTTCTGTGTATTTATTTGTTTATTAATTTGTTTAACTTTTTCTGTCGCTGTTTCTTTGATGTTTTCTTCGCTCGTTTGTTTATTTCTTTGTTTGCTTCTTCATTTGGTGTATACATATATATATATAAATATATATATAAATATATATGTATGTATATATATTATTTATATATTTATTTATCTATTTATCTATCTATTAACAAATTTATTTGTCTTTGTTTGTTTACCGCGTCTGCTCTTTATTTTTTTGATGTTTGTTTTTGTTAATACACCGACGCACATATAATATAAATATAATATTTAGTATAAATATAATATAAATATTTTAAATATACAATTTAATATATTATTAATATAATATTAATATCATAAATAAAGTTGTTGCATGCAGCCTATTATTCTTAACTTTTTATTTTTATCGTTGCTGTTCTTATTGTCTCTGTTGTTTCTTTCTGCTACTGTTGTCTTTAAACCTTCTTTATCTTTATTTTGTACTGCTGCTGCTAGGGTTGCTGCTGCTTGTGCTGCTGCTGCTGCTGCTGCTTGTGCTGCTCCTGCTTCTGTGGCTGCTGCTGCTGCTGCTGCTGCTATTGCTGCTGCTTGTGTATAGCTGTCTCCTTTTTAAATACTTGTTAGTTTCTGCACAGCAGTGTCTGTACGTAGACGCCAAATTGATATTTATTTTTTTTGTTTTTTATTTTTTAAAGGACAAGTTCGTCGTTCAGCTGTACATACACCTCAAACTCTACCCTCATGCTCCCTCTGCTGCTGCAACAACCGCAGCAGCTGGCGGCCCTGTTTCTTCCTGTTGTTGCTGCTCCTGCTGCTCCTGTTGCTGTTGCTGTTGCTGTTCCTGCTGCTGTTTCTGTTGCTGCTCCTGCTGCTGCTGCTGCTGCTGCTGTTGCTGCTGCTGCTGCTGCAGCAGCCTGAGGAAGCGTGAAATAGCAAGAAGAAATTCTCTTCCTGCTACTATCTCTACGTTATTATGTCCAGCGCCTCCAACCCAAAGGGGGCTGACTCGTACACGAGCTCTCTTGTACAGCTCCTGCAACACAAACCCTAAACCCTAAACCCTAAACCCTAAACCCTAATCGTCAGTATGCCTCAACGTAAAGGAAGCAGCTGAAATACTCTTCAGTAAAACCTCTACAAAACAACAAAACCACTGCAACACCCTTCCCCCCACCAGAGCTTAGGGTTTGTTTCTGAGTTTCACCTAGGGTTTAGGGTTTAGGGTTTAGGGTTTCTTACAATGCCGTGGTGTATGGGGACGACTTCATCATTTGCCCCGTGGATGCAGAAGACAGGACATTTGACTTTTTTAATTTTTTTAATATTTACAAACAAATCCCCAGGAAAAGTCAGGCGAAGACGTAGAGCTACGCGGTGTACAGACAGCAGAGCTGACTGCAATATTAAACCCCCTACCTCTTCAGAAGCACACAGATGCACGCTAGGCCCTGAACCTGCAGCAGCAGCAACAGCAGCAGCAGCAGCAGCAGCAGAAGCAGCAGAAACGTAAGCAACGAATTCGCAGTAGTAAACAACAGAGCAGCAGCAGCAGCAACAGCAGCAGCAGCAGCAGAAGCAGCAGCAACGTAAGCAGCAAATTCGCAGTAGTAGACAACAGAGCAGCAGCAACAGCAGCAACAGCAGCTGAAGCAGCAAGAGAAGCAGAACCAAAGGGGGGACGAGCGGAATCTCTGCAGCAACAGCAGCAGCACGAACAGATCTACAAGCAGCAGCAGCAGCAGCAGCAAGAGCAGCAGCAGCAGCAGCAGCAAGAGCAGCAGCAAACCTAGGGATCTCCCGTATGCTACAATTTTGCTGGGGTGTATATGCAGCTCCTCAGTCAAATATTTATATGCAGCCTCCACCGACTCGTACACCCCACGCTCCGAGGGCTTCCCGCTGCTGCACCCGTAGCCTGCAGCAGCAGCAGCAGCAGCAGCAGCAGCAGCAGCAACAACAGCAGCAGCAGCAATATACATTTACATCTATGCTTCTATAATAATACATATATATACACTATATAAGGTGTATATACAGCTGAATAATAATAATAATAATGTGTATATACAGCTGTATAATAATAAAAATAATGTGTATATACAGCTGAACAGTAATAATAATAATAATATTAATAATAATAATAATAATAATAATTAATAATAATAATAATAATAATATTGCGTCTATACAGCTGACTAATAGGGTGTATGTCTTTATAAGCCTCACCAACATATTCATAAAGAAGCACATCCGCCCTACAGACTCTAGACAAATGCAGAAAAAAACTAAACGATAAAAAAATGTCTTCAGCGTTGCCGTGCGAATACAGCAGAGTGCATTCACCCGACCTACCCACAAACAGAAGCAGCAGCAGCAGCAGCAGAAGGGTAGCAGCAGCAGCAGAAGGGTAGCAGCAGCAGCAGCAGGAAGAGCAGGGCGACCAGCAGCAGGAGGAACAAGAGCAGCAGCAATAGCAGCAAGAGCAGCAGCAGACGCAGCAAATGAAGTTGTCTCCTATTCTCAAGTCAATGGAGACCCCTATTCAAAGGCCCAGCAGCAACAGCAGCAGCAGCAACAGCAGCAGCAGCAACAGCAGCAGCAGCAACTGCTGCAATAAGCATGAAATCGTCTTTAAACTCATCTTCAACTTCCACCCTAAACTCGTTCAAACAAACCCTAAACCCTACAACCCTAAACCCTAAACCCTAAACCCTAAACCCTAGGCTTACCCTTTGATGTGAATAGCATGAATGGTCTCGCCTGATTTAGTTGTTAAGCTAATTAAATCTTCTCGAACAGGAGGGCCCCCTGGATATGAAGGGGGCTGAAAGACAACCCGGGAGAGAGCAGACCCCATGGCTGTGATAGAGGTTTAAGGCTCGAAAACCTCGCAGAATTAGGGTTTAGGGTTTAGGGTTTAGGGTTTAGGGTTTAGGGTTCTAAGTCAAGAGGAGGAGAAACGCTGTATATACACCAGATATGTGTAAAGCTTGCGATAGACACACACAAAATACAGATGGCTCAAGGAAACGCCTCTTAGACATACAAACCCTAAACCCTAAACCCTAAACCCTAAACCCTAAAACGTCAAGACTAGGGCCTCCAACAGATGCTTTGGGGGCCCCGGGGGGCCCCCAGAGGTGAAAGAAGATCGTTAAGATGTTATTCTATAAGTCAGGAAGAAGAGAAGAAGATGACAAACATTGAAAGGGTTTAGGTTGAGGGTTTAGGGTTTAGGGTTTAGGGTTTAGGGTTTAGGGTTTAGGGTTTGAATGAGGCCAAGCGATTAGGGTTTGCGAGGGTTGCTGCGGCTCTAAAGACATACAGCAGCTTACTGTGAATAAAATTGAAAATAAGGGGTTAAAAACAACTCAAAAGAGCCGAAGATAATTCAGGTGTATGTACAGCCAAGCAGCAGCAGCCTCCTGCTGCTGCTGCTGCTGCTGCTGTTGCTGCTGCAGCGTCGGTAGCCGGGGCCCCTAATTGCTGCTGCTGCTGCTGCAGCAGGGGCTTCTTTAGGTGCTGCTTCAGTTTATGAAGATAAAAGAGAAAAGAAAGTCAAATATACTTCAATGTTTTTCTTTTTAAAGAAAAAGAGAGACAGCAGCAGCAGCAAACGCAGCAGATTCAATCTCAGGTGTATACGCAGCTTATATTTCTTCACTTTTACCCTAAAGCAACAAATAATAACTCATTTCTTTCTTTCTTCTTCATTGAGACGCATGAGTCATTTAAAGCTCAACAGCAGGAGGCAAGAGCTCCAGCCAACCCTCCTAAACCCTAAACCCTAAACCCTAAACCCTCGGCCCGGCAGTGAAGCACTTCCCTCTTGCTTTGATTGAATCTCTGCCGAACACGATGGTGGGGAAACCCTAAACCCTAATAAAGAGTAAACCCTAATCCCGAACCCCTAAACTATAGAGGAGTAGCTTCTATAAACCCTAAACCCTAATTGCGTAAACCCTAAACCCTAACTAGTTAAACAAACTTTACTAGAGTATCTGCAGCCGCTTGCAGTGTTTATTTATCCTTTTTTGTGAGGGTTTTCTTTGCGGGTATTGCTGCTGACTTCCTTTTTTCTTCTTTCTTTAGGGTTTAGGGTTTAGGGTTTAGGGTTTAGGGTTTAGGGTTTAGGGTTTGCGTGTAGGCGGAAGTTGAGGAGACTTTAAATAGAATAAAAACAAGAAAAGGGGTTAAAGGGGTTGTGGTGTTAGGGCCTGAAGGCTCTGTGCTTCGCTCTACGTTTGATCAGCAGCAAACTGCAGCATATGCAGCAGCAGCAGCACAACTTGCTGAGAGAGCCCGCTCTCTTGTAAGAGACCTAGACCCTCAGGTTAGCAGGGTTTAGGGTTTAGGGTTTAGGGTTTAGGGTTTAAGGGGGTTGCACAAAGCGCCTAATCAAGTCCTATGCTGCACGCCCCCTGTCTGTCGTCCCTGTGCAGCCCAGAGGTCATATAGAAGTCTAGGGTTAGGGTTTAGGGTTTAGGGTTTAGGGTTTGGGGTGTCTGCAGAACGACGTAACATTTCTTCGAGTGCGTTCAAAGAAACACGAATTCTTAGTCGCCCCCGACGGAGAGTATTTGCTGCTCGTCATTCAAGACCCTAACGCAGACCCCCAGGCAACCCCAGCTAGCTAGCTAGCTAGCTAGCTAGCTAGCTAGCTAGCTGTTGCATAGCTAGCTTGCTGTTGTATGGCTAGGTAGCTAGCTGTATATCTAGCTAGCTGTCGTATAGTTGGATAGCTAGCTGTGAATCGCGCTAGCTAGCTAGCTGTACAGCTAGCTAGCTAGCCGTTCTAGAACTAGCTAGCTGTATATAGCTAGCTAGCCGTTGTATAGCTAGCTAGCTGTTGTATTGTTGGCTAGCTAGGGGCCTATATCTAGCTATCCGTGAAGCTAAGAAGCTCGACCGGCTAGCTATACCCCTAAATGTACAGCTAGCTACGCAGCTTGCTGCGCATTGACCTAGCGAGCTAGCTAGCTAGCTAGCTAGCTGGCTAGCTGGCTAGCTGAACCGCATATTCTGCAGCTTTAAGGGAGGTGCGCGTGTGCGGGTTGGCTATGAGCAGCTGCTGCTGCTGCTGCTGCTGAAGGTTAGCATTTTCTTTGTTTTTGTCTCCTCGCGACTGGAGGACTTCATTTGTACAAAGGCGAAAATATTCATAGATAATAAATTGTTTATAAATTATTAAACCTTT
>NW_013550398.1:9524-10877 GCF_000499425.1 Eimeria acervulina | reverse complement strand
AGCAGCAGCAGCAGCAGCAACAGCAGCAGCAGCTGTTTGGATGCGAATGCTGCCCAGACTGTCTCTGCGTCTCCTGCAGCAGCAGCAGCAGCAGCTGGTGCTTCCGCTTCCGATGCTTGTAAAGGGGCACCAACAGCAGCAGCAGCAGCAGCCGAAGCAGCAGCAGCAGCAGAAGAAGAAGAGACAGATGAAGAGGAGACACTGTCTCTATCGGGAGCAAAGCGCAAGCGAGACAGCAGCAGCAGCAGCAGCAGCAGCAGCAGCAGCAGCAGCAGATTGCATCTGTCTTTTTCAAAGTGGTTTTGTATACCTTCATCTCAAGAAGAAAAAATTAAGAGACAGCTCGCAAGCTGCACATACACCTCAGCTTTGAGTCAGTGGGACCTGAGCGGCCTCACCAACAGCACCCACCACCAGCAGCAGCAGCAGCAGCAGCAGCAGCAGCAGCAGAAGCAGCTAGCTCAAGTGCTAGGTGGAGACAATGCACTTAGGCCAATTTGCTGCTACTCTCTCCTCGGCACTTGTCGCAAAAATTGCAACGACATCCATCTCTAAATATCAGCTGTTTATCTACTCATATAATATTTATTATATTATATTTATAATATATTTATTTTATAGGATTGTATATATTATATATATTATATATTATATGATTATACACACATGTATATATATATATATATATTATATGTATATATTATATGTATATATATATGTATATGTATAATATGTATAAGATTATATATATATGATTTTTTGTATATATATATAATCGTATGTATGTAATCATACAGATATAATCATATGCATATATATATATATATTTATATATATATGTGTTTATATATATTATATGCATGCAACAAACAGGTGAGTTTGCCTTCGCTGTACTTCTCTTGGCTTCATCTGTCGCTGCCGCTGTAAGAACGTAGCAGCAGCAGAAGCAGCAACAGCAGCAGCAGCAACAGTATCTGCAGACTCTGCAGCAGCTGCTGTTGCTGCAGCTGTTGTTGCTGCCGCACCAGTAGGTGCTTCGGCTGCTGTTGTTGCAGCTGCTGTTGCTACGGCTGCTGTTGCTACAGGTATTGCTGCTGCCGTTGCTGTTGCTGCTGTTGCTGCCGCTACTGTTGCTACTGCTGCTGCTGCTGCTGATGCCGTGGTTGCAGCTGCTGCTGCTGCTGCTGCTGCAGCAGCTGCTGCTGCTGCGAGGCACTTCAGTGGTTTTTATTATTAGTCGATAGATAGCGTTGTTAGGCGTGCGGATGTACAGTATCTGCATTATATTGGCTCTGAGTAGCAGCCTGTTGCTGCTGCTGCTGCGCCCTGAGATCGGAAGAGCACACGTCTGAA
>NW_013550398.1:0-9424 GCF_000499425.1 Eimeria acervulina | reverse complement strand
GGCTGCTGCTGCTGCTGCTGCTGCTACAGCAGCAGCAGCAGCAGCAACCAGCTCCCTGCTGCTGCTGCGCCCTGCAGCAGCAGCAGGTAGCAGAAGCGTAAATCACAGTTATTATTTATATTTTGTTTTTCTTTCAACTCAGCCCTTTGATTGGCTTGCTGAGGTCTTAGCTTGAAAATGCTGAGGCTACGTGCATCGGAGTCGCCTGTAAGCTAGCTAGCTAGCTAGCTAGCTAGCCACTAACTAGCTAGCTAGCTTGCTAGCTATACCTTATCTAGCCAGCTAGCTAGCAACTAACTAGCTAGCTATCCACAGGCTCTAGCTAGCTGCATCGCTGCTCCCGTAGGCTTCTCATAGACTTGGCTAGCTAAACTATGGGCTCAGGTGCCTGCGGCTCCAGAGGGCATTGGCTAGCTAGCTAGCTAGCTACCTAGATAGGTAGCCGCCAAATTACCTACTTAGCTAGCTAGCTAGCCACGGCTGCCTATTACCTAGCTAGCTAGCTAGTTAGCTACGGCTGCTTATCACCAAGCTGGCTAGCTAGCTAAGAATGCTTACTACCTAGCTAGCTAGCTAGCTAGCTAGCTACGGCTGCTTAGTACATCGCTGTGCAACAGCTAGCCAGCGCCGGAGCAAGTGCTGCACTTAGAGACGCCGCGCGGTGGAGATTAAAAACAAACAAAATAAATATAAGACAGAGACAGCTGAAGAGACAGCTGAAGAGACAGCTGAAGAGACAGCAAGGAGAGCTAAGAGCGAAGGAAGCAAAGAGAAGCAGCAGCAATAAATAAATAAATAATAATAATAAACACAAAAATAAATAAACAAATTAAAATCTATCAAAGACTGTCTCTGCCTGTCAGCAGGTAGACCCCAAAGAAAGCAAAGCCAATACCACTCAAAGCTCCTGCTGCTGCTGCTGCTGCTGCTGCTGCTGCAGGCGCAGCGAAGCACGAGGCGGAACAACAGCAACAACAACTGCAGCTGCAGCTGCTGCAGCGGAGACAGGCAAAGCAGCAGCAGATGCTGCTTTGCGGTGCAGCGCAGCAGCAGCAGATGCTGCTTTGCGGTGCAGCGCAGCAGCAGCAGCTGCTGCTGCTGTTGCTGCGCTGCTGCAGCAGCAGCAGCACATAGAAGGCAGCAGCGTCATGCATTTCTACGGACTGATCGAGCCTTCTTAGGGGGCCTGCTGGTAGTGCTTCCATGCTGCTGCTGACTGGCGTCGCTCCCTTCTGCTGCTGCTGCAGCTGCTGCTGGAGTTGCTGCTGCAGCGCTTCGCCGCACCCGAGACCTGCAGCAGCAGCAATAGCAGCAACAACAGCAACAGCAACACAAGCAACCACCGCACATACAAGCAGAAACCCAGCTCTTCATCGGCATCTCCAAAGCAGCAGCAGCAAACTGCAGCAGCAGCAGCAAACTGCAGCAGCAGCAACAGACTACCGGAGAAACAGCAGCCAGCTGCAGCAGCAAAAGAATACACCACAGAAAACGTACTTGGATGGTTGCTGCTGCTGTTGCTGCTGCTGCTGCGGCTGCTGCTGCTGCATCGGCACTACCCCCGGCATAGCAGAGAAGGAGTGCGGACCATGCTGCAGCGGTTGCTGCTGCTGCTGTCCTGGGTGCTGCATTAGCTGCTGCTGCTGCATGATGTGTTGCTGCTGCATTAGCTGCTGCTGCTGCAGCAACTGCTGCTGCTGCTGCTGCATCTGCAAGTCGTGCATCCCCGCAACCATGTACGGCTGCTGCATAGGGTGGACACCCACAGCAGGTTGTTGCTGCTGCTGCTGCAAGAGCTGCTGCTGCTGCATCAGTTGCTGCTGCTGCAGCAACTGCTGCTGCAGCTGCAGCTGCCGCTGCTGCATAGGCAACGGCTGAGCCATCTGCGGCGACTGTGCAGGCACAGTCTGCTGCATACCATGATACATATGCTGCTGCTGCTGCTGCTGCGGTTGCTGCTGCTGAGCCTGCTGCATATGTTGCTGCTGTGGCATCTGCTGCTTCTTCGCATGCCCTTGAGGGTGCTGCATCAGCTGCTGCTGCTGCTCGCCAAGATTCACTTGCTGCTGCTCCACCTGCAGCTGCTGATGCTGCTGTGAAGGAGCTGCAGCAGCAGACGCTGCTCTGCTGCCCCCCTGCGCGCCGCCGTAACCTGTGCAGCAGCAGCAGCAGCAGCAGCGGCAACAACAGCAACAGCAGCAGCTAAAACATCTGTAACAGGTTGCGGTGCCCTCAACCGCATCTACGCAAAGTGAACCCGTCCATCCAGCAGCAGCAGCAGCAGCAACAGCAGCAGCAGGAGCAAGAGCAGCAGCAACAACAGCAACAGCAGCAGCAACAACAGCAACAGCAGCAGCAACAGCAGCAGCAGCAACAACAGCAGCAGCAGCATGGCCTCACCTCTCTTTGAGCGAGGCCCAGCGCCCGATTGCGATCTGCCGCCTTGCGATTTCCCTCCTGCTGCTGCTGCTGCTGCTGCTGCATCAGGCGGGTGCTGCGCTGCAGCAACAGATGTCTCCCAGTATTCAAGTTCCTGTGAGGTGTACATACACCGCAAGACAGCAGAAAAAAGCTGCAGCAGACTCTCTTTACACCCTCCCGACGCTTCGGCGCAGCAAGAGCTTGTGTGCTGTTTGCTGCAGCAGTCGCTGCTGCTGCTGCTGCTGCTGCTGCTGCTGCTTGTGCTGCTGCTACGTTCTTACAGCCTTCAGCTTCTCCATGTGCATCTTCAGGGCCACAAGCACCGCCACGTCTCCCCGCAAAGCTCTGCAGCAGCAGCAGCAGCAGCAACAGCAGCAGCATTAGCGAAGCGAGGCAGAGTTTATATCCCACAGAACAAGAGAACAGCAACAACAGCAGCAACAACAACAGCAGCAACAGCAGCAGCAGCGCCTGCTGCTGCAACAATACCAAGCGCATGCAGCTTCCCTAGGAGGCACCACCGGCAACGACGGAGCAGCAGCAGCAGCAGCAGCAGCAGTAGCAGCAGCAAACATAGTACAGCAGCATATATCTACAGCTGCAGCAGCAGCAGCAGCAGCAGCAGCAGCAGAGACGGACGTATATGCTTCAACAACAGGAAAGGAGTTGCAGGTAGGCTTGGGGGCATCGTATGCATTCATATGTCTCTCCACCAGCTCAGACTGTCGCTTAGGAAGCTGCTGCTTCTGCTGCTGCAGCACGCTGCTCAAAGTCGTCGCCGTAGGGGCTGTGAACTGCAGCAAAGGCTGCGGCTCCTGCAGCAGCAGCAGCAGCAGCAGCAGCAAGAAGAAGAAACGTGCAGCAACTTAATCGCTCTTCAGCTACACAACACCTCACCAATCAGCAGCAGCTAAAGCACAGGCCCATCATCAGCAGCAACAGCAGCATCAACAGCTGCAACAGAAGCAGAAGCAGCAGCAGAAGCAGAAGCAGCAGCAGCAAAAGCAGCAGCAGCAGCAGCAGCAGCAGCAGCAGCAGAACATACAACAACAACGTCTTCTCCAGCCACTTCGAATTTCTTAAGAATTCTGCGCTGCTCTTCTCTCGTTTTGCTGTATTTTTTTGCTTCCACTTCAACACTACGGATCTCCTGCTGCAGCTGCTGCTGCTGCTGCTGCAGCTCAGCAGACACCCGATGCCGCTGCTCCAGCAGCTGTCGTCTCTGCCTCTCCGCTGCAACACTGCAGCAAATATAAAACAAAAATAAACAAATCATAAAAGCTTAAGAAGAAAGAAAGAGAAACATTAAAAAAACAAAAACACCCAAACAGCACTCTCAGCAGCAGCAGCAACTGCAGCAGCAGCAGCAGCAAAAGAAGAAAAAGCAACAAAAGCAACAACGACAGCAGCAACAAAAGCAGCACGCAACGCAGGGGTATACACCATCCACCGCAGCAGCAACAACAACTGCAGCAGCAGCAGCAACGGCAACAGCAGCAACAGCAACAACAACTGCAGCAGCAGCAGCAGCAACCACGGCAGCAGCAACACCAGCAACAGCAGCAACACCAGCACCAGCAGCAGCAGCAGCAGCAGCAGCAGCAAGAGCTGCACACTTATAAGAGAATTTGACGAGTGGATGTCTCTGCTTTTCTTCTTGAAGTCTCTGCAGCACAGCAGCAGGTGCTGCATCTGCTTCCGCCTTCGCTATGCGTTCATCAAAGGCGTTGATTGTCAGCCTGATTAAATAAAATAAAACATAAAATTAAACTAAATTAAATTAAATTAAATTAAATTAAATTAATATATTAAATTAAATTAAATTAAATTAAACATGTTGAGGCCCTGCCGTTGTTATGCGTCGCTGAAGATTTGCTGAGACACCAAAACGCGCGTCAGGGTTTAGGGTTTAGGGTTTAGGGTTTAGGGTTTAGAGTGCTGCTTTCGTTTGTCTCTGCGTATTATTTTGTCTGTCTCATCGCCCTTTGCGGCGTTTGTTTTTTGCGTTTGTTTGCATGACTGAGACTCGTGTCTTCTACAAATAATTAATTAATTAATTAATTAATTATTTGTCTGCATTATAATTAATTGTTTGACTAATAAATAAATAAATAAATTAATTAGTTTATTTATTTATAATTAATTATTTGTTTAATTTGAAATTAATAATGCGTGAAAGTTATAATTAATTATTTGTATAATTAATTAATTAATTAATTAATTAATTAATTAATTAATTAATAATTAATTAATTAATTAATTAATTACTTGATTAATAATTAATTAATTATTTGTTTAATTAATTAATTAGTTAGTTAATTATTTATTTACATAGTTAATTAATTAATTAATTATTTGTTTAATTTATAATTAATTGTTTTGTCTGGGTTTATGTGCAGGCCGTCTTACGATTATTAAATAATTATATTAATTTTATCTCTAATATTATTTGTATAAATATTATTATTATTATTAAATATTATTATCATTATAAATATTATTATGATAAATATTATTACTATGATAAATATTATTATTGTTATAAACATTATTATTATTATAAATATTATTATTATTATCAATATTATTATTATTACAGTTATTTATAATAATTATTGTAATTATCTTTATAACGAATTACAACTACACGAGTTATTAATAAAAATAATAATAATATTAATTATTATTATTAAACATATAATTATTGCTTGATTATGATAAATGATATATAACATATGAAAAATTAGTGTAGACAGTATAAATGAATAAACCCTCAAACCCTAGAACCCTAAACCCTAAACCCTAAACCCCCTAAACCCTAAACCCTAAACCCTAAACCCCCTAAACCCTAAACCCTAAACCCCCTAAACCCTAAACCGTAAACCCTAAACCCTAAACCCTAAACCCTAAACCCCCTAAACCCTAAACCCTAAACCCTAAACCCTAAACCCTAAACCCCCTAAACCCTAAACCCTAAACCCCCTAAACCGTAAACCGTAAACCGTGAATGCTTACGCCTTAGCAATAGCGAAGTAATGTCTCTTAAGGTCTTGCATGCCTTTGATATTCTTTTTAGAGTTGTTTAAATTAATTTGCTCAAAGTTAAAACGGTCGTAGATAACAAACCAGCGAAGTTGATAGACTTCACATAGCTTCCACAGCAAAGATGTCTCTTCGTAAGACCAGTTACCCTCCAGCCCCTATAAACAAATATAAATAAATAAATAAATAAATAAATATATTATATTATATATATATTATATTTAATTGTTGTCATGAATTGTTATTATTTATTATTTTTAGACTGGCGATGACGACGCCATGGGGATATGAGAAATAAAATCGCATAAACATAAATATATAATATATAATATATATAATATATATAACATATATTATATATATATATATATATTAGATATATATAATATATATAACATATATTATATATATCTAATATATATATTATATATATGTGTTTAGATGCATATATATATATATATATATACATATGTATTTGTGTATGTATATATCAATATATAGACAGAGAGAGAGAGACAGACAGTAAGCAAAGCAGCAGAGGCAGGAGACGAAGCAAGAGAAGCAGCAAAGAGAAAGAGATAGCTGCTGCTGCTGCTGCTGCTGCTGCTGTTTGTGCTGGGGTGTATGTACACCTTACCGGAACAAGTTTATCATATATTTGTTTTGTTAATGGAGGGTGCAGCACTTTAATATTAAATTTAGCGTAGGTAAACTCTGCTTCGTCTTGTAGTTGAAAATATTGCAAGCGTTCGTTTAGCTGCATGTGCTGCAGGCGCTGCTGCTGCAGCTGCTGCTGCAGCTGCTGCTGCTGCTGCTGCAGCTGCTGCGCTTGAGCATCCGTCACACGCTGCCAACGCACTAAACGCAAGCCTTCTCCCTCTCTTGCTTTGTTCTGAAATGCACAGAGTCTCCATTTAGAAATGCTCTGCTTCTTCCTGCTGCTTGTCTCCTGAAGACAAACAGCAGCAGCAGCAGCAACAGCAGCAGCAGCAGCAGCAGCAGGACCGGGAGTTTGAAGCGCAGCAAAAACTGAAAAAAACAAGGCTCAGTACAAGCAGCAACAGCAACAGCAACAGCAGCAAATAAAAGCAGGAACAGCTGCTGCAGCACCAACTGCTGCAGCAACAACTGCAGCAGCAGCAGCAGCAGCAGCAGCAGCAGCAGCAACAGCAGCAACAATAACAGCAAAGAAAGACAAACCATATTGCCGCCTTGAGGGGCTCCAAATGCAGCAGGAAGAGAGACGAGAGGAGTAATCGCAGACAAACCCTTCTTCTTCCCCGCTTGCTGCAGCAACAGCAGCAGCAGCAGCAGCAGCAGCAACAGCAGCAGCAGCAGCAGCAGCAGCAAAAGTTCGTGCAGCTTGAGATAAGACGGGGGGCTTATGTTAAATAAACAAACAAACACATAAAGAGACAGATGAAGAGACAGATGAAGAGACAGATGAAGAAGCAAAGACAGACAGAGACAGATAAACAAAAGGAGACAGACAGAAGAAGAGACGAAGGAGACAGACAGCGCAGCAGCAAAAACAACGGCAGCTATAAATAGAGTATATCTGCAGCAAAATGAAAGAAAAAAGAGAGAAGCAAGAATGCAACTAAACTCCTTCCTCTGCTGCTGCTGCTGCTGCTGCTACTGCTACTGCTGCTACTGCTGCTGCTGCTGCTGCTGCTGCTGCTGCTGCTGCTGTAGAAGAACTCACGCTGCTGCCTAAGCCAATAGCAGCGACAGTCTGACGAGAAGGAGGGCCGCCGCTCATGCCCAACATATCTCTCATCAAATCCATTTTAGCTGTTGTTGTTGTTGTTGCTGCTGCTGCTGCTGTTGCTGCTGCTGCTGCTGCAGCTGCAGCTGCAGCTGCTGCCTCAGCCCCCTCTTCTGAAGAAGATGCGGTGCTTCGGCTGCTGAGAGGGCACCTGTTACTGCTGCTGCTGCTGCTGCTGCTGCTGCTGTTGATCAGCTAGAGGTGTTTCTACTGCTCCTTTCTCATCAGTTTCAGCAGCTGCTACTGCTGCAGTTGCTTCTTTACTAACTAACAAATGCTGCTGCTGCTGATGCTGCTGCTGCTGCTGCTGCAGTAGCAGAGCAGCTTGAAATGCATAAAAGAAAGTGAGACCCCCTGTACCCACCTGTGCTGCTGCTGCAGCCGCTGCTGCTGCCGCTGCTGCTGCTATTGCTGCTGCTGGTGTTGTCGTTGGTGTTGCTGCAGCTGCTGCTGCTTTGCTGCTCCCGATGATACTGAGGATGGAGGGCGCTGGAAGAACTGTAGTTGCTGCTGTTGCTGCTGCCGTTGCAGTTGCTGTTGCTGCTGCTGCTGCTTCAGTTGCTGCTGCAGCAGTTTTATTTGCTGCTGCTGCTGCTACTACTTCTAGCGTCAATGAAAGATCTCTACGTCTGCGCGTCAGCAGAAGCTCCCTATACACCTCAGCCTTCCCGCCTTTCTGCTAAACTCTCTCTATTTAAACAGTTTTGTATGCATTAATTTGAATATTTAAAACATAATTTACTGCAATTGAGGTGTACAGACACCTTCAAGCCCTCAGAAACTCTGCTGCATGCAGCCAACTTGCAAGGAGCCCTGAGGAGGCCTCACCTCTGAATTGCTGCATTTAGTTAATTTCTCTTAATTTATTTGAATTAATAATTTATATTTAATTTAATTTAATTAATTTAATTTAATTTATCTTATTTTTTCTTAATTTCATAGGAATTCAGGGTAGAGTTGGTGTATAATATACCCTGCTTATCTAAATAAACACTCAATGTATATTTTGCTGCATTTCTTTTATCTCTTCTCTTCTTATAGAGCTGTCTACTTAAACCCTTATTTAGGGTTTAAACCCTAAACTAGGGTTTAAACCCTTGTTTAGGGTTTAAAGCCCTATTTAGGGTTTAAACCCTTATTTAGGGTTTAAACACTTACTTAGGGTTTAAACACTTACCCTAAGTTAGGGTTTAAACCCTGATTTAGGGTTTAGTTAGACAGCCCTTTGCCTGCTATAAGCAAGGGCTTAAACCCCAAATCAGGGTTTAAGTAGACAGCTTTATAAGAGGAAGACGAACGCTATACTCTGCTGCTGCATGCACAGCAGCAGCATGCAATTAATATATTTGTTTCTTAAGTTTGTTTCTCTCAAATATATTGGGTCTGATGCAGCTCTCTTAATTGCATTCATGAATACACCTAATAAAATAAAGAAAGCAAAGGAGAGCTGCCAGCATGATTGCAGATATATCATAATGATGATGCTGTTGCTGCTGCTGTTGCTGCTGTTGCTGCTGCTGTTGTCGCTGCGGTTGTAGTTGCTGCTGTTGTTGTTGCTGTTGCTGCTGCTGTGGTTGCTGCTGCTACTGCTGCTGTTGCTGTTATTGCAGTTGCTGCTGCTGTTGTTGCTGCTGCTGTTGTTGTTGCTGCTGCTGTTGCTGTAATTGCTGTTGCTGTTGCTGTGGTTGCTGCTGCTGTTGCTGCTGCTGCTGTTGCTGCTGCTGGCTTCTGTTGGTGTTACAAGAGAGCGACTCTGAACAGCTGCAAACCCTAAACCCTTATCATTATAATTATAATTATAATTATATGATTATAATTATATATTTATAATATTATAATTGCATTTTTATTAATTATTATGTCTAAAGTATATACAAAGAAAACATCAGAAACAGCACTTTCTCTGTTTGTTCATTTGTCTAATTACTCTGTCTTTTTCAGTTATTTATTTATTAAATTATATTTATTTATTTATTTATTTATTTATTTATTTATTTATTTATTTATTTATTTATTTATTTATTGTTTTTTATATAAATAACGTCTTCAAAACCTTTTGATTATATATTTGACAAGTCTAAGAAATCCTCTTCTTTGTTTTTGTCTGAGTTAATGCAAGTAAGCAATAATATTTAGCATTTACTTTTAACCTCTTTGTTTATTATATATATTATTTATAAGATATATATTATA
>NW_013550400.1:57540-70628 GCF_000499425.1 Eimeria acervulina | reverse complement strand
TATATATATATATATATATATATATATATATATATATATACATATATATATATATATACATATACATATATATATACATATACATATACATATATATATGCATATATATGCGCATATATATATATATATATATATATATATTTATACATGAATATATATAGGTATATCGAGGAATATGTATGTACTCTTATTTTATCTTTTCTTTCTTATTTTCTATATAAATGCATTCACTCATCTGTTGCATTCACATTTTTCTTCTTTTTTCTTCTTCTTTCTATTACAAGATTTTGTTTATATTTCTTTTCTCGTTCTTGATTTAATTTCTGCATTTTCTTTATTTACTCATTCTTTTTCTTTTTATTTAATTTCTTTTTCAGTTTTAGTAACGCGCGTTACAAACGACGTGGAGGCCCGAGCGGAAAAAGAGACGAAGGAGAGGAAGGCGAAGGCAGCAGCTAAATACGCAGGAGAGTCTGCTCTAAGAGGTTTGTTATTATTATTATTATTGTTTTTGTTGTTATACATACATAAATAGATATATACTTATATATATAAATATATATATATATATATATATTATATGTATAATCACCTAAGTTGTAGCAAGTTGAGCAAAGCCGCCATTGATTGCATAATATTTACCAGTTCAAGTTTGTTGCCTCTTCAACACTAATCCCTGAAGAGTAATATTACATAAAACAACAAAAGAATAATAATAAATAAATAAGTATATTATGTAGCCTTATATTATACCTATATTATTTATTTCCATCTAGCATTATGCTATTTAATTGCTTTCTTCTTCCTTAGCAACGCCGTTTAGGATGCAGCAGCTAACAAACCCTCAACACCCTCAAAGCCCCGCAATTTCTTCGAAATTTCAATGGGCGCCACCCCCTGACTTTGCTGGTGAGTGAAAGAAAAAGAAAGTGTTTTGTTTGCATGCAGTTGAGTTTATCTGCATGCAGTTTAATTTACTTGCATGCGGATATTATTAGTTGCATGCATTATTTCATCTAATTGACATGCATGAAGATTGATTTTTCGCATGCACTTCGTTTGATTTGCATTCATTTTAATTTGTGTGCATGCAGATATCATTTGCATGCATTTCTTCTATTTGCATGCATTTGAATTTGTATATTTTTAGGATTTAGAGGAAAAAGCGGCGACTTCGTTTATTTGCGCGAATTACCCGGATCAGAAAACATCAATGGATTTACAGATTTCACTTTTGCAATTAACGCAACTGTTAAAGGTCAGGCTTCATCCTTTTTTAGTGTTTGTTGTTTGTTGTTTGTTGTTTGTTGTTATGTTGTTTGTTTTCTGCTGTTTGCTTTCTGTTGTTTGACGTTAGTTGTATACGGTTTTTTATATATTTTTCTTCAAATAAAATATATTCTTTTTTTACAATTGTCTATTTTCCATTGTTATTAATGCCTTCATCTTTATATAATAAGACAATAACAATAATATTTATACTCACACTTATAATAATAATCACACAATATAATCTAATTAAAAATATATTTTCTACTATATCAGGGGGAGAGAAGAAACAACGGACAATTATCTCGCATATTGGTTGCGGGGGTTTTCTTCTGTCTTTAACTGAAGACGGAGAAATAATATTTCAGAATAATTGCAACCCTAACACAATAAACACCGGCATTATCCCTCAGTTAGATGGTAGGCGTTTCTCTTTCTTTCTGTTTTTTGTGTTTGTTTGTCTGTTCTGGGTTATGTTCGCCTGTGTTTGTTTTATGTATTTGTTGTTTGTATTTGTTTGTATTTGTTTGCTTGCGTTTGATGTGGTTTTTCGTATTTGTTTTATTTGTTGGGTTTTGCTTGTGTTTGTTTGTTTGCTTGTTTGTTTGCGTCTTTGTGCATGTTCATGTTTATTTATTTATTTATTTATTTATTTATTTATTTATTTATTTATTTGTGTTGTGCGTTTTCAGAAAAGTTTCACTTGGCGGTTTCTTTTTTCTCCGTCGACAAACAAATCGCAGTTTATTTCAACGGGCAAATCACCACCAAAGAAAAAACCCAGTTCGAGTTCAACATCAAGGCAAGTCATATATATATAATAAATATATATATATATATATTTATATATTATATGTATATATATATGCATATTGTATATCTATCTATCTACCTAAGTAGATATATATATATATATATATGTTTACTTATTTATTTTGTAATATATATGTAATGCCCATACAATATATGCATGTATATGTATAGATATTAATATATTCTTACATACTTCTGTTTATATATCTCAGCATATGAATATCTTCATTTATGTTGCGTTCAGAACAATATTGTGGTCGGGCGTGCGGCATCAGCGGACGCGGATTATTTTGTGGGGTCTATAGACAGCCTGCAGATATTTAATTACGTTTTGTCTCCTGATGAAGTGCTTTATCTTTCTACTCAACCACCAGAAGCAGCAGCAGCAGCAGCAGCAGCAGCAACAGCAACAGGCCCCACACCTGGCGGTGAGCGTAGAACAGTCGACGGCCGCGTCTGTCTATCTCCTTGCTCTCCTCAGGAGCCCTTCCTGCTGCAGCAGCAGCAACAGCAGCAGCAACAGCAGCAGCAACAGCAGCAGCACCAGCAGCAGGTTGCAATGCGTTCGATTCAACTTGCATGCAGTGACAGCGGATTACTTCCAGCATTTCGGGGTTTTTCTGGCGAAAGTTTTTTGGTGTTGTGTCCGAGCGACTGTCATAAAGCGAAGAAAATAATATTAAAAGGAAATCATGTATATACAGCAGACTCTTCAGTTTGTCTCGCTGCACTCCACAGCGGCGCTCTAACAAACATCGAAGGCGGGTTTGCACTCCTCGTACTGCACAACGGGCTCAACAGCTACGCATCAGCTACAGGGAAACATGGTAAGGTATTATCATTAAAAATTATAGTTATTATTATAATTATTATTATTATTACTATGTTTTTTAATAATTATTATCACGATTATAATAATAATTCTTATGAATATCGTTATTATTATAATTATTATGATTATTATTAGTATTAGTATTTAACATAACAACAACGATAGCAGTAATAACAATGAAATAATAATCAATGCAATAATTGTAATTATAATTATAATTATAATGCCTCACCCTGTTTCACTGCCGCCGATAATAATAATAACAACAATAACAATAACAATAATAATAATAGCAATGTTATTAGCAAAAACTTAAAGCAGCTTGAATATTATTACGCTGGTTGTACACCTCAGGCGTAATTAGCAGTGCGGAGCTGCAGCCTCAGATTCGGTCTTTCTCTGTTCTTCCTGCTCCTCCCTTTAAACAGCTGAGTTGCTACAGTAAGAAAGAAGAAAAAAAACAAACAAACAAACAAACAAACAAACAAACAAACAAACAAACAAACAAACAAACAAACAAACGAACGAACAAACAAGCAAACAAACAAACAAACGAACAAAACCCTAATAATGCTTATCTTGCATGCATGCATGCATGCATGCATGCGTTTCATTCTTTTTGTATTTTTGTTGTTTGTTCAGGTGATGGATCTTTTGTAATGCAAATGAAGACGGGGGATTTGATGATGATATCATGCCCACTTGGTAATGAGTGCCGCTGCTACTCTCTTTCTTTTTGTTTCTCTTTGTTTCTTTTTGTTTTTTTAATCTCTTTCTTTCCTTTCTCTGTCTCTCTTTCTTTGTATGTGTCTCTGGCTTTGTCTTTCTTTCTCTCTTTGCCTTCTTTTCTTTGTCCTTCCTATATATATATATATGCATTTATATATAGTGTACATATATATATATATATATGCGTATATGTATATACCTTCTCTCTTTCTGTCTGTTTCTGTTTCTGTCTTTCTTTGCTTCTCTAATATTTTAAATCCACTTGGGTGTATCTTATTTTTTCAGGATTTCAACAAAATTAGTAGAGAATTCTTTTTATTTTTATTTTATTTTAATTTTGCATCCATTATTTTAATTTATTTGTTTTTTCAGGCTGTCTCGCCGCATCCGAGGCCGTTGTCTACGGCACAGGTAAATAGTGATGGAAACCCAGTTAAAATTATTTTATTTTCTTCTTCTTTTCTTCTATTTCAAATGCATGCATGCATGCATTCAAGTGCTGTCTCTTTTAATTACTTTAATTCTCTTTTCTTCTCTTTCATATGAACTGCATGCATTTGAGTATCATTGTCCTCATCTCTATTTTTTCTTCTCTTTTTATGTCAGCCGCATGCATTAAAATGCCGGTTTCTCTGTTTATTATATTATATTATATTTTTTATATTATATTACTATATTATATATTATATTACATATATTCGGTGTTATGTCAGCAGTAAATGAATTGGAGCAAATGAAATTAAAAAAATAAATTAAAAGCCAGCGATAAACAAATACATTTAAAAAATTCTTCAGGTGTTTACAGCCCCCTCTCTTCCGTCTGTCGCGCTGCTGTGCATGCAGGGGCCTTGGTGAGTTTCTAACAACTTCTCTTTATTAAGAAATAATTAATTCAGTCTGTTAATAATTAATTAATTCAATTTCATTAATTACTATTTAATTAATTATATCTAATTAAATATTTTAGTTAATTGAATTAAATCAATTTAATTTAATTTTGCTATTGAATGATTTCGATCTATTCATTATTACACAATTAAATATTTAATTTATTTAATTGTTCTAATTAAATTATTTTAACTAAATAATTTTTATCGTCTGTTTAATTATTTGAATTGAATAAACTTAATGATTTTAAGGAAGTTATTTTATTTTTATTTACTGAATATGTATGGAATTGAATTATATTGAAATGTTTTTTACTTCGATATATTTCTTTCTAATAAATTTACTGCATGCAGACAAGCCAAGGGGGTCAAGCAGAATTGAGGGCTGAGGGCCCGCAGGAAGTATTTAAAGGAGCAGAAGCAAACGGAGTTGTATCTGTGAAGAGCAAAGGATATCTACGTTCTTTCTCTTTTAAACACAAACAGCAGCAGCAGCAGCAGCAGCAGCAACAGCAGCAGCAGCAAAGACAAAAAGAACAGCAAATACAAATGCACGCAGCTTCCCTCGAACTTTAGAAGTATATAAACAGCAACAGCAGCAACTAAATAAACAAAAAAAATTAAAGCGAAATATACATTCATAAACAAACATGAATTACAGCAAAACATATATAAACAAACAGACAGAGGCAAACTCCTCTGACTGCCCATGAGGGCCCTCTTACAAATCCTCTTGCATTTATTTATCTATTATTCGATTTGTTTAAGTTTATTTGTTTCTATTTATTTATTTATTGTAGTCTATTTGTTTTTATTTATTTATTTGTATAAATATTCTTATAAATAAACTAAAACAAATAAATCAGAATGAATAACTACAAACAAATAGATCCAAACAAGTCGATGCACATAAAACAAACAGAAAAAGAAGAATTACAGAAAATAGACAAAAATAATCAGACAAGTGCATGCATGCAAATCCGCTAATCAGAAGAATATACAGATAAAGCAGTTAAATGCAGATAAATGCAAGTAATGAAATACAAATCAACCGACACACCATTCTATAAAAGGTTTTAAAAATTGAGGGTTTGCTCTCCGCTTGCTGCTGCGGAGTGTTTTGAGTTTGTGGTGTACAGACACCTGAGCGCATCAGCTGCTGTGCTGCTGGTGTTGCTGCTCTTTTAACTCAAAACAAAACAAAACAAAACAAAACAAACCTAATGAGGCTGCAAAGCTTCCTACATCACCCACGAGCGTACAGGGGGATGCTGCTGCTGTTGCTGCTGCTGTTGCTGCTGTTGCTGCTGCTGTGCGCCAGCAGCAGCAGCAGCAGCAGCTCTGCCCGGGACCTGTACTGCCGCTAATCGCCGCTGTGATTCCTCTCGGCTGGAGCGAAGTTCATAGGTTAACATATATGCGTCAGCTGAGTGGCACTTGTCTGCAGCAAACAAACAAACGACAAATATACACCCCATCTCATGCTGCTGCTGCTGCTGCTGCTGCTGTTGCTGCTGTTCTTGCTGTTGATGCTTCATGTGATGCTGGCACGCGCGCAGCTGTAGCAGAAGCTGCGGCTGCTGCTCTTTCTACACACGTTCGTGTTTCAGGTAGTGCTGCTGCGAATGCTGCTGCTGTTGCTGCTGCTGCTGCTGCTGTTGCTGCTGCAGCATCAGAGAGATGAAAGGGTATTCTTACCTTCGGGAACTGCAGTTACACACGAATCATTGAATTCGTACCTAAGCAAACAAACCCAAGCAAACCCAAACAAAAGGAAAAAAGATAAATTAAATATATATCAACATAAATAAATAAATAAACGAAACAAAACAACAAAACAAGGGGTCTTCATTAAGTTGGATTGCCAGCAAATTAACAGTGTGTTCTCTGCTCGTGAAATTAATTAAATTTATTTTTCTCCGTGCAGGTGGCCCCGCTGCAGCCGCCAGGTGTACGCACAGAGACAACAAACCAAAATGCAGCAGCAGCAACAGCAACGGCAGCAACAACAGCAGCAACCTAACAAAACCCTGTTACAGTTTACATTTTGTTAAATAAACTGGCTGCTGCCTAATCTAATGCATGCATGCATGCATATTCGCATGCATGCATATTATACTATTTGGATGCAAGCATGCATGCATACCACTGTCCTCTGATTTTGGTGTATGCGTAGTAATGGCCCCCGCCGAGTTCTCCAGAATGCACGTTGACTGCAATAAGTTCGTACTCCGGTGTAAATGAAGGCTGTACGTACACCCCAATTAACAATGCAAAAAAACAATTAAAAGAAAACAGAAACAAAACCAGCACGCCAGAATACAGATAACGCAAAGACTCCGTACCCAAATAAATATGTGCACATATAGATATGTATATATATATATATATATATATATATAATAGACATGTATATATAAGTATAAAAATGTATATGTACATGCATTGATAGATATATATATATATAAATATATATATATATATATAGCACACATTGCAGTGTCTGTTTGGCTGAGAGGCCGTCATTGGCTTTAATATCCCTGTTAGCTCACCAACAAATACGCGTATTATATATATATATATATATACATACTAACATCAAATATATTATATATAATATTATATATAAATACATAAATATATAATATTATATATGAATGAAATACTATATAAAATGAATAATAAAGTTGCTGCTGAGCGTACGTCTTCCTCGCGTAGCTGCTGCAGGCCGCCTGGTAGAATAAACTGACTCATGTCTAGATACTCTCCAGCTGCAGCAAAAGAAAAACAAATAGATTAAAATAGATTTATAATAAAATGAATGTAAATAATCAATTTATCGTGTAAATACACACAAAAAGCATGCATAAAGCAGCGAAAGAAAATGTAATACAAAATACTGCACATTCTGAAGGATGTCTACGAATTTGTTTATTATTAAATATATTTATTAGGTGTATGATGGCGAGTTTGTTTATTGCATTAATTTGCTTCATGCGTCTTTATTTTATTATATATATAAAATATATATATAATATATCCTTTACGTGCATATGTTTATTGTATTTATTTATTGCCGTTGAAGTGTACTAATTGCATGTCTGTTAATGAATTAATTAATGTTATATATATATATATATTATTTAAATAAATATATTTGTTGTGAGACATACTTTTATAAGGAAAGCAAACGCGGGTGTTGATCTTCGAGCGGCTCCAGCGGCTGTACGCACAACACTCAAACTATTTAAATAATATATATATAATCTTTTAACCATATGCATATATATATATACATAATGAAGTGTTTTAAGAATAAATTAAGATGATAAAATAGATAAAATAAAGTATTTTATTATAATAAAGACTGACCTTAAGTTATGAAAACGCTTTAAGTGCAAAACCAACACCCGAGGCATTCTCCACAGATCCAACTTCTTCTGTGCTTGGACGTGAGTGCGGCAAGTACTACAATACCTAAAATAAATAAATAAATTAAATAAATAAATAAATAAATAAACTGATTGATTAATTAATTAGTTAAATTGAATAATTAAATGAATTACGTATAAAAAGATTAATAAACCACACAGCGATAACCAAAAATTAATTAAATTATAAATAAACTAAATAAATAAATCAAATAAATTAAATAAATTAAATATATATATATAAATAGATTAATTAATAAATATAAATCAATGAATTAGTTTGATTATTCTGATTTATTTATAGCTATTCCTATCTATCAATACACACTGAAATCAACGCATGCACCCGCGAATAAACGAACATACATTTATTTATTTGTATATCTTCTACGCATTATATATATATAGAGATATAGATATAGATATGTATGTATTTATTGTATGCGCGCACATGTATTTGCATATAATGCATGCATTGATGCATGCATGCATTCGTATGTATATAGTGCATGCAAATGTAAGTGTATATGGTGCATGCAAATGTATATATATAATATATTGCATGCATGCATGCATGCATGCACATGTATATGCATATGTATATAGTGCATGCATGCATGCATGCATGCATGTAGATGTATATGCAAATGTATATAGGTCTGAATGAAGAGAGGCCGCACCACATATTATCCTGGTCAAGGATTTCTTTTTCTGCGAAAAGTTGCAGACAATCAGAGATATGAAGACGAGGAGATTGACGCAATGAACCCAAAGAAACAATTCCATTAACAAGGGTCCCTTGCTGCTCGCTGCTGCTGCTGCTGCTGCTGCTGCTGCTGATCATTCCTGGTAGCTGATCAAGGCCAGAGATATCCAAATAAACCAACGCCATCTGCAGCAGCAAAAAAGAAATGCAAACAATGCGGTGTATATACATACACAGCAACAACAGTAGTAGGAGCAGCAACAGCAGCGGTAGCAGCAGCGCTATCAGAAGCAGCACAATCAGCAGCAGCAGCAGCACCATCAGCATCAGTAGCAGCACCATCAGCATCAGTAGCAACAGCAGCACAATCAGCAGCAGCAGCAGCAGCATGAGCAGCATCATCAGCAGCACCAACAGCAGCAGCACAATCAGCAGCATCAGGACCAGCATCAGCAGCAGCAGGAAGAAGCATGAAGCATACCATTTGGTGTTTAAGAGGCTTAACAAACTGAGAAAGCGGTTTGCTATCTGCTGGCAATTGCCTCAGCTGCCCCCCTAACTTTTCTCTTAAAAATGCAACGCCTTGGCTTAATACACTTCGTTCGCTGTCTTCAGCAGCAAACGGGTACGCCTGAAAATAAATAATAATTAAGAAATGTTATTATTTATTTAATAATAGAGTATTTATTAGAGTATATAATAATCTATCTAACTTTATTTACATACATATGTATATATGCATGCATATATAAATATATATATATATATATATGTATATATATATATATATACGTATGAAAATAATTTAAGAAATATTACTAAATACTCTATTAATATAACTCATTATATCCTTTTATTCATTTTATACCCAATTAAATAATCTTTAATCATTATATGCATTATATAATTTAGTCATTATATGCATTCAAACAACCTAAAGAAATTATTTGCATTATATAATTTATTCATTATAACTTTAAACAATTGGGTCCCTCAATCATTCTATGCATTCTAACATCTATAAATCATTATATATATTATATCCTTTAATTATTATATCCATATAAACAATCTTGCATGCATGCATGCATGCATGCATACAAGAAGAAAAAGCAGTTAAAAGGAATCCTTAAGAAAACAAAATTACTAACAAAGCTGTACATCGGCATTTGCAAGAACCCCACTGAAAAGAAAAGATGTATTTAACTAAATAAATCAATTAAATTAAATAAATAAATAAAGATAATCTTACCCACACTAAAAAAGAATGATAGATTTCAAGAAATAAACAAATAATATATTTATTCCTATCCACACTAAAAAAGAAAGCGCATGCTTCATAACACAAACACAACTAAGCAAGCAAGCAAACAAACAAACAAACAAAGAAATAAATAAACAAATAAATAAACATAAACATATTTATTCTTATCTATACTATATATACTCACCACCTGCAACTTCCATTTCCTGCTGCTGCTGCTGCCTTCATGAGGCCCAAATGTTTTATTAATTGCTTCGACAGCTTGTGTAAATACACCTGATATCTTCGATCGCTGCGCTTCTCCACCGAAGGGGCCCCCAGGGGGCCCCCCATCGGACCCACTATGGGGGCCCCCAAGAAGTCCATGGGGGCCCCCCTGGGGGCCCCCCCCTACATATGAGGCCCCCATAGGGGCCCCTAAGGGGCCCCCTATAGATGAACCCCCTATTCCACAACCATCTTCCTGTTCATCAGCCCCAGAACTACTACTACTACTACTGCTGCTGCTGCTGCTGCTGCCTCTGGTGCTGCTGTTGCTGCTGTTGCTGCTGTTGCTGCTGTTCGTGTTGCAGAAGAAAGCAGCTTCAACAGCTGCATATAAATCTGCGCAGGTTGTTGAAGGAGAAATAACTCGCAGGATTGGCATCCATGCACCATGCACTCGCGTCTCTATAAAAAAAACAAAAAAAGAAAACAAAATTAATAAATCAATTACATTAATTCATTCATTAATTAAACTGAATAAGTAAATTGGGGGGGTGATGGTAAGAAATGCAATCAAATGAACAAACAAACATCAAATTATCTCAGCAAAGATATTAGGGGGCCCTATACATGCAATAAAACACAATGTCCTTTCTGCTGTTGCTGATGCTGATGCTGATGCTGCTGCTGCTGCTGTTAGTGCTGCTGCTAATCTTGCTGCTGCTGCTGCTAGCGCTGCTCGTACTATTCCTACTCCTCCCACTACTACTACAGTACTGCTGCTGCTGCTGTTGCTGCTGCTGTTGCTGCTGCTGTAGTGTGTTACCGTTCTGGTATTTGACTAGAGGGGCGACGAAGACAACAAAAGAATTTGTAGCAGCGAGACTCAACGGCAATCCAACAGACTGAAGCAAACAAAGACAGAAAAAAAGAAAATAAATTCAAAAAAAGATAAATAAAAAAGAGAAAGAGCAAGAAATAATCAACAAAATAAAGAAACAGCAAAAGAAGACAGAACGAAAGACAAATAAAACAAACAAACAAGAAGAAAAAACAAAGACACAAATAAAGAATAAAAACAAAGACAGCAGCAAACTGAAAAGCAAATTAAAGAAGATAAGATAAGCAATACCATAAATACAACAAATGCAAACAAGTCTGCCCAGCAGCATCCGTAGTAGCAGCTGCAGCAGCAGCCGCAGCAACAGCAGCAGCAGCAGGAACAGCAGCAGCAGCAGGAACAGCAGCAGCAGCAGGAACAGCAGCAACAGCAGTTTATGTGGAGTGCGTCATAATGATAATCCATAAGATTTAAATAAACATAAAAAGAGACAAGAAGAAGAGAAAGAAGTTTTACTCTTCTTTTCTTAGCTGTTGCTTCCGTTGCTGCTGCAGGTCTTTGCTGGTTTTTATCTGCTTCTTTTAATTGCTGAGACCCATTTGGTGTATTAACTCCCCCCCCTGATGAATGTCTGCTGCTGCGGCTCCTGCTTCTCCCGCTGCTGCTGCTGCTGCTGCTTCTCCCGCTGCTGCTGCTGCTGCTTGCTGCAGGCAATTCATCAACATCTGCTGCACCTGTTGGAGAGGAGGCGGCGTCTATACCCGAACTCTGAGCAGAATTATGTTTGTCTTTGTTTACTCCCTCTAGTTCCTAACAAACAAACAAACAAACAAAAACGAAAAAGAAAGGTGTACATACACTGTAAAGGTGATGACAAGAAGAAGGGAAATGAAGTGCTTTTCCTTGTCTTTTAATCATTTATTTGCACAACTTTTTATTATTTTTTGATGTGCTTCTCAATTCATATTCTTCTTTATTTGTGTATTAATTTATTTTATCTGTTTATTATTTTTTAATTGATTTTTCATATGCTTCGCTCTATTATTTATTTATTTAGTTAGTTAGTTAACGCATTTATTTGTTGCAATGGTTTATCTACCTAACACTTCCGTTTATTGATTCATTTAATTCATTTAATTAAATCTGTTCTTATATTTCATCCATCCTATGTGTTTATCTGTTTTAATTTGTTTTATTTATTATTTCTAATTAATTTAATGAATTTAATTTATTACTTAATTTGTTTAATTTATTTAATATAACTTATTTAACTAATTTAATTTACTTAATTTACCTCCACAATGCGCGACGGCAAAAACCAAACAAAAATGGTCGTCACTTTCCGCTCTGTCTTCGCTCGCAACTGCACAAAAACAAAAATAAAATAAATAAAATAAACTAAATAAATAAATGAATTAAATAGATAAAATTAAAAAGGCAAATGAATAAATAACTAAAATATACATGCACATATATAAAGATATATGCATATACATATATAAAGAAATAAGCAAAAGAATAAATAAACTAAAGAATAAATAAATAAATAAATAAATAAAAGAAATGAATTACCTCCTCCCCAGGAGCGAATGGTTTTAAGCCTTGCGATAACTGCGGGGCCCCTGGAGACATCTCTCCTGGGCGTCTATACACGAGAAGGACATTTGCTTCTGTAACATCCTTAATACTTTGTGCTTCGGTGTCTGCATTAAAATAGAATTAAAAATTACAAAAGAAGCGAAAGCCCTCAAATGCATGCAAAATAGACAAAGCAAGAAAAAAGATTTAAAAAATAATCACTACAACCGCACAAACAACAAATAAAAACAGATATTAAACATAAATGAAAATATATAAAACAAAGCAAATAAAACAAATAATATATATATACATGCAGATATTAGGTGGAGTTTATAAGAAGAGATCTCACCGCATTCAAGGCATACATTTATCTATACGCATATATATATATATATATATTATATATATATATATATGTATATATACAAAGATATATATACAAACACAAATGCCTGCGTGCATACGAATATATACGTAAATGTATGGGTATGTGCATATGCAAGCTATACACATGAATATATATATATATAT
>NW_013550400.1:54889-57440 GCF_000499425.1 Eimeria acervulina | reverse complement strand
ATATATATATATATATATATATATATATATATATAGATGTAAATATATAGGTTTGGATATACACGAATTGCGGGTTGTACGTACAGTGGCAGATTTGCTTTGCTAGGGTTTCTTTTTCTTCTTCCACTAAATTTGCATGCGGCATTTCATCATTTAATGCTGCATGCAGCACTCGCTGCAGCCAGACATACAAAGAGAGGAAAAGAGAGAGAATAAGAAAAGAATAAAAGAATTCCTTCACAGGGGAGAAGACAAAAGAAACAAATACAAAAAAAGCAACGTCTTTATGAATTACAGAAATAACAAAACACAAACAAAACAGAAAAATACAAACAGAACAACAAAATGCATGCACAAGACAAGAAACTCCTCTAAAGAGAAAGGAAGAAGCAAACAAAGAAAAACAGAAAAGATAAATAACAACGCCACCATCACCAGCAACAATAACTGCAGCAGCAACAGCAGCAGGAAGAGCAACAGCAACAGCAACATGAACAGCAGCAAGAACAGCAACACCACCAGCAACACCACCAGCAACACAAACAGCAGCAGGAACAGCAGCAGCATAGAACAGCAGCAAGAGACGAACATCAGCAAAAGAAGAGCAGCAGGAACAGCAGCAGCAGCAGAAGCAGCAGCAAAGTTAAGAGGTAACTTACAAGAGCCATAGCCTTTGCTTGCTGCTGCGTGAGAGGCAGCACGGCTTGAACATCAGCAGAAAATGCTTTAGAGATCTCGAGCGCAACACTAATACAAATTCTTAGCGATGCTGCATGAGGAAGAGGAAGCGAAAGATTAAGAAAGGGATCAAAGGTAATAGATAAACGATTACAATGCGGGCAAAGCAAACAAGAACGATAAAGTCCTTGAAATAAATCCACCACCACTGAATTATGAATCTCTAAATGACGCCGCCAGCTTCGTAATGCCGTTACGCTGTCGCTCATTCCTGCTGCACCCTCTATCTTATCCTAAACACACAAACATATAATATATATATATGCTTATTTGATTTATTTATGATATATATACGTTTACACATACATACATCAGCAAACATACAAACAAATAAACAGGCAAGCAAGCAACAGAAAGAAAACAAAGGAAAAAAGAAGCAAACAAACCAACAACCCCAATGTAAAGACGAAGCATAATACCAACACGAAACCAAAGAACAGTAGCAGCAACAGCATGACAGTAGGAGCAGCAGCATAAGGGTGGCAGCAGCAGCAGCAGAAGAGTAGCAGCAGCAGCATAAGAGTAGCAGCAGCAGCATAAGAGTAGCAGCATCAGCATCAACAGCATCAGCAACAGCAGCATCAGCATCAGCAGCAGTATCAGTAGCATCAGCATCAGCAGCATCAGTAGCATCAGCATCAGCAGCAACAGTAGCTAGAAGACAAGAAGAGCGCGAACAAACCTCATAATAAGGCTTCTTGCGAACTCGATTAAGATCTTCATGGAGCCCATCTAATAAAAACGCCAACAACTCCTGACTGTCTTGCTGTGCAAACCCTAAAAATTCCTCTCTGACTTCGCCTACTGCCCATTTCAATTCGCGAGGAGCAAAGGCGGAATCCCTAGACGCCCACAGTGCCTATACACCCGAAACAAGAAGAAAAACAAACAAAAAGGATATTAAAGTCATTCCATTCAGATAAAACAAATATGCACTGAAGGATAGAAACAAAAGTAAACTGACAAAGAAACAGAAACGAAGAAAAACAAAAAAACGGAGTCACCAGCATAAGGAGAAAAACAGAAATGAGAAGAATATGAAGAAGGAAAACAAAAACAAAAAGGAGAATACGAAGATGAAGAATAAAGAAAAGAAGAAGACGAAGAGAGAAAGCTCTTTATTCGCCACCCAATCATTATTCTTGTTGAAACTATTTAACAATATTACAATTATTATATAATTATTATATTACTTATTATTAATATTATTACTTACCCTTAAAGTCTTTGCATAAGCATCTGCGAGTCTGCCCTGAGTGCCCATGCAATTATTCATATTAATATCTCTTCTGTACGCCCCGCTAAGAAAATAGCGAGAGAACGGCAAAACGACAGACAGACACTGCACTGCAGCATTCAGAAAGCAGGTGTTAGCTAAATTCACAAGACCAACTAAACCCCCAGTAGAAAAATAAACATCTGTTGCAGATGCAGCCGAACCACCCCTGCTGCTTCCTGCTGCTTCTGCTCCTGTAGGCACGATGCTCTGCTTCGCAGCACCTCCTGGCCAACCTCCTCTACTAAGGGTCCCCCCTAGGGCCCCCCCTTGAGCTGTTGGTGGGGGTGGGGGCCCCATCCCTCCTGCCCAAGGCATTGCTGCATCACCTTCTGCTTCTTCTTCGTCTTCTTGCTCATGTTCCTGCTGCTCTTGCATGCACACGCATGCAGAACGATGCAGCAACACCAACCCCACCCCTTCCACCACCTGCGTTTGCCCTACTTCCGTTTCAAGCGAATCGCTCAGCTGCTTCCAGCTGTCTGCTGCAGCAGACATACGACGATAAGAGGAGGCCCCCGGGGGGCCCCCTGGGGC
>NW_013550400.1:0-54789 GCF_000499425.1 Eimeria acervulina | reverse complement strand
CCCGGGGGGCCCCCTGGGGGGCCCCCCCCCGCCTCCTCTAAGCGAAAGGATATGTGAAGCACCGCCTCAAATGGCTCCACTGCCACCACCTCTTTAAACTGAATAAAACAAAAAAAAAAACAAATAATGAAACATAAATACATGCAACAAACAAAACAAAGACATAGCGGCAGGAAGGCGTAGACAAAGACAGAAAAACAAACAAAACAAACAAACCGTCAAACGCACAAAAACAAAAACGAATAGGAATAAGAAAACACATATGATAAAAAAGAAGGGCAGCAACAGACCCAGCCAAACAGACAGCAACACAGCTACGCGAAGCAACAAGCTACAACAGCAGTAACAGTAAACAATAATAGACTGCAGTAGAACAATTAATAATAATACATAATCACTAGTAAACGAACGCATGCAAAGGGAGAAAAGTTGTTTATGCTGTCTTGCCTTGTGGATAAGGACGTCCAGAGAGTCGGAGCGCATCGCTACGAAGGCACCAACATATTCTGTTGCTGCTTCGTTGCAGCTGCTGCAGCAGCCAACAGCACGAAATGCATGCAGCAGCAGCGGCTGCACTTCCACCTGCAGCCGCCCCGCCTGTCTATACACCCCACGAGGCACTTCAACGTCGTGCGGCACCCACGCTGTCAGTACACCCCAAGTCGCTGCGTCGCAGACCTGAAACGCCAGGCCCTGCAGCAGCAGCAGTAGCAGCAGCAAAGCAAGAAGGCAAGCAAATGAAGTCAAAGAGGGGATGCCGTGTGAAGGAAGCGAGGAGACAACAGACGCAGCATCACAGAGTCGAAAGACTTCACATGATAAGCAGCAGCAGTTTAAGCGCTTTGAGCTACTGTTTTAATGCAACTCTTATCTAAATAGATGATTGCTGCAGTGTACAGACACCAAACAGGGAACAGACAGCACCATTTGCTTTTCTAGGCCCGTCAGCAGCCGCGATCGTTTGGTGGCGAAGCCGTTCTTCAAGCCATCAGGAGACATCAGTGGAGCATTAACAATTCGCAGCTGCTGCTGCTGTACCCGCTGCTGCTGCTGCTGCTGCTGCTGCGCCCTCTGCTTTGACTGCGCTATGAATTTGTCCAATGCGCACAAAGTCTTCGCCACAGAGTCGGAGGACATCCCAGCGCGCAGTCGCGTCGCCTCCTGCTGCAGCCCCTTAAGAAAACCTGCATTAACTACGTACCTGAAACAATGCAACAGCAGCAGCAGCAGCAGCAGCAGCAGCAAATGAAGCAGCAGCAACAAATGCAGCGGCAGCAGCAAATGCAGCAGCATTAGCAAATGCAGCAGCATTAGCAAATGCAGCAGCAACAACAAATGCAGCAGCAGCAGCAGCAGGTTTGGGGGCGTGAGACCTGCGGCCTCTGTCTTCAGCAGGGGCAAAGGTAAAATAAAATAAAAAGGAGTGAAAAGACTCACCATGTCTCTCCCTGGTCTAAAGGCGTCATATTTCCTCGCTGCCACACCTCCCACAACTGCAACCAGGGGAATTCCTGTGCGCAGCCCCCATGTCTCGCTTGCTGTTCATCATCGGAGGCGCGAGAAGAGGCAGAAACAGCGCTGCTGCTGCTGCTGCTGCTGCTGTTGCTGCTGCAGTTCTCTCTGAACGTCGTCATCTCCTTAACCCACGACCTTTACCTTCTCAAGCTTGTGCTGCTTCTCAGCTGGAGGTTGCGAGAGAGCGTCAGTTGGTCTGTATATATGAACGAACACCTTCAACCGCTGCTGAGCCTGCTTCCAATGGGAGGCGGGGCGACAGGGGGGCCCTTCTGTCGCTGTTGGGCCCCTTAAGGCTCGGCAAGCGGCTGCTTAAAGGCCCGAGGGGCCCCCAAAGACCCCCGCAGGCACAGCAGGGGGCCCCAGACGATAGTGTGGCGCAAGAGATGAAGACGCGCTGGAGGGGGGAAGCCGCATGCTCCTTCTAGAGGGGCCTCCTCTCTTACTGTTGGTGGTGAGGTGATTAAAATGATGCTAAATGCGAATTCTTCTTTGAAAACAATATTTCTACTCCATACAAAGACGGGGGGGCTTGCCGGGCTGAGCCGGAGAGCGGACGGGGCTGCAAGCACCGGCGACAGCTGTGATGAGGCGATGTACGTAGAGCTGAAGGATCTAATTCATCTCTACCGCGTAAATATTATGCAATTTATCAGAGAAAATATTTAACAGCAACTTTATCTCCTTGCCGACTGCCGCCGTGCCTGCGAGCGCCGCCGCAGAGGAGGTCAGCTGCTGGGGCTGGTGGTGCCGAAAAACCATTTTGCTTACTTTTCTTGTTTGTTGAATTTATAGTTCCTTTAAAGTATATTTGACTCACCTTACTTCGCAGCAATTGCACACAGCTCCCCTCGAAGCGAGCTTCTTAACTGACCGCGGCCTCCGGCTGTCGGCTGGGAGGTGTGATTTTCGGAAGTAGGAAGGAGGGATAAGTTGCCAAGAACAGATTATTATCTGCTAACAGAACAAAATAAACACTCAAGTAGTCTATGTGGCTTGCTTACAGACACTTAGCGGAGGCCGTTTACACAGAGAATGGGGCCCCCCATGTTTCGTTACTGCAGCTGTTTAGTAGACTCATTTGCTTTGGTTTGTCGCCCAGCAAGACGAAGTAGAGGCAGGCATAGAAACAACAGAAATATCAGACAGCGTTCTGTCTTCTGTTGGCTGTAGCAATAGTGTTGATGAGCCCACCAATGGGCCCACCAATGGGCTCAACGGTGCATAGCGTAGGCGCTCCTGAGGTGTATTATGTGAAGGGATCTCCGAATAGCGAGTCTCAGCAATTTGTTTGTCTTTTAATCGAAGTAATTTGGTAAGACAAAAGGTGTGTTAGAGGGTACTGGCCTCGGCCAGTTGGGGGCAGCAGCGGCGAGCCCTCGGCGGCCGTGCACAGCTGCTCTGGCAGCAGCATTATAGATAGCCAATGGAGCTTTTTCCCTGCATTAATTCATTTACTGTTGGCACAATAATAGACAAGTATTAAAGAATGCGATTTCTCCTCGTTTGTGAGTGCCTTAAGAAGGAACAGTGGCATGAGAAGGCAGGCAGACGCCCTGCTGGCTGTTGATATCCATTGGTGGGAAAAGATAGAAGACATGGACTTTGTGCTGTTGCTGCAGCGATTATGCCCAATTCTCTTTACATAGGGGGTGTTGTAGATGAACAGAGGTGCAGAGGGCCTTTACTCCGGCATTAGCAAAGCACGCGAACGCATGCGAGTCCTTCTGGCCCAGGCGAAGAGACTTTGTTCTGTGATTCTCGTTCCATCGACGGAGATCCGCTGCATGAGCGACAGAATCTCTTCTCTGCTGATGGGGGGTTTCATGCTGCAGCATAGCAGCACGAAAAACAACGAAAAGAATCAGACAACTGACACGGGAGTGAGTAATTATGCAAGTGTTTACACCCACCCGCTAAGGGCTGCCTCCAGCTCCTCCAGAGACTGCAACAGAAATCACAAGAACCTTAATAAAAGAAGCAAGCCAACTGTTGTTTAAAGGCCTCACGATTTGCCTGTCCCCGTCAGTGTCTAGCCACTGAAATAGCCGGCCGAGGGCCGCCTTCTGGTGCTGCAGGTACTCCTTAGGGTCGACACCTAGTGAGCCCAGCAGCACCACAAAGGCTTTAAAGTCATCGAATTGTAAATAGCCACTGTGCAGAGGTTGCAGCAGTTGAATATGTTGGAGAAAATCGTTTTTAACGGCCCGTAGAAGCTAGCGGACCTCCTTCGTGCATCCACGATGCGGAACCAGTCTTCTGCAAACGTTCTTGCATCTTCTTTGCTTGTCTAAGAGCGCCAGGAGGCTCATTAATGATCAACTGGGTTGTATGCATGTTTAGCTTACAGTCTCTGCTCGCGTGCATCGAATGACGTCTTCGATGGCCTGCCGCGACACCACGCCTGGCGCCTCTAAAGGGGAAATGAGGGATGTTCAGCTGCTTTAAACCATGAAATCAAAACGCCACTGCACTACCTGCATGCGGAAAGCGTTCTGGGTGTTCAGCTAGAGAGGCAAATAAGCTTTTGATGTACGTCTTCCCCTGAGCAGGAAGTCGGTTGTACGTCGCAAGGAGGCTCTGCAGTTGCACAGCCGCAGAGTATTCGATCTTGCCGCCCTAAGCCATTGAATTTCTTTTATTTATTGTTTACAAAGTAGATAAACAACGGAATCAACAAACTTGGTGCATTAAATAGTCAAGAAACTGAACGTCCCGTTGCAGAACCGCCTGCGAACCCCCGAGGCATGTCGGTAGTGATAGAAAAATGGCTTTTTAAATATTCTTACTTTGTCTTGTTCTGCTTCCACTTCTCTTATCGTGTTTGCGCTCGCCAGGAAGTCCACGTGAAACACCGTAGTGAACGTCCGCAGAAGCTGTATGGTTTGTTGATGTATTAGTGTAGTCTTGACTTAAATTAGTAGTTAGTAGTGCATTTGATAGTATAAAGTTGACTTAGTACTGTAAAGTTGATTTAGTACTGAGTAACACAATATTGACTAAGTAGTGCAACATGTGTTTAGCGGTGGGATGCTGAATTAGTAGTTAGTAGCGGAATATGGATTGATTAGCACAGTTTTGGCTTAGTAATAGGAAATTGAATTAGTAGTACAATATGGTAGTGGAAAATTGAATTAGTAGTACAACTTTGACTTATGAGGAGAAAACTGAAATTAGTAGTAGATCATCTACTTAGTAATAGAAAGGAAAATTAGTAGTGTAGCACCGATTCAGAAGCATTATATTCAATTAATACAGTATTGATGCAGGAGGACTCAATATTGTTACAATATTATTGATTTAGTAGTAGAAAATTGAAGGATTAGTACATCGCTGATTTAGTGGTATAAAAGTGAATTAATAGTGTAATAGTGATTTAGGAGAATTAGTAATACAATATTATTGTGGTACAATATTATTTATTTATCAGTACAGTATTGACTTAGTAGTGGAATAGTGATTTAGGCGTATTGCGACAGTGGTGCACTAATAATGTATTGCCACAATATTGATTAGCCGTCTCACCCGGGTCCATAGGTAGAAAGAAGTGCCTAAAGGCAGGAGAGTGAGGGGATAAGACCAATAGCCATTGTCCCACCAGATATATCTTGAGGCGGCCTCTTGTGCAAAAAAGCACATAAGTAACACTGCGGTGTACGCTGCGTGGAAGAACAGCAACAGCTGCAGCAGACGCTTGTAGTAACGTGGATCTGAAGAGTGCAGCGAGTAATACGCCCTTTAAATTAATAGCTATCTGAGGGCTAAGAAGATCAAAGAACACTTACTGCCAAACGGAAACAGAGCAGCTGCCCTGTTAACCACCTGCAAAGGCCATTAGGTGTCGGGATATTTAATATAATATATGATATATAATGTAATACAATACTGTAATATAGAGTTTTGCATAATACTATAGAGTATAGTGTAAAATAGTTACTACACAACACAATACAGTGCAATGCAATGCAATGCAATGCAATACAAATACAATACAATACAATACAATACAATACAATACAATACAATGCAATACAATACAATACAATACAATACAATACAATGCAGTACAATACAATACAACGCAATGCAATACAATACAATACAATGCAGTTTACAGTATGATTTCACGTATTATGATGCAGTTAACATAACATTATAAAACACTACTTTATAAGAGAGGTTAAAGGGCTCTCTATCCTCTTACGCGTCTTCGCGGCCATTGCTTTGTCGTTGCCAGTGGCCTAGATCGCAAGGCGTTTGAATTTTATATAGCTAGAGAGTTGAATAAAAGTGCTGCCAGTCTTATCCTCTTACCGGTCATCTATAGGGCAGTGGAGGGCGCTAACGGTTTCTTCAAGCGGTGCGTTGGGGTCCCCAAAGAGGGCCATGAGAGCCCCAGCGTCGGGGCGTATTTTTGCATCGGCGTACTTAAGAAAGGCGTAGGCGAGGTAGGTGGAGAAGAGAAGCCCAAATGCCGCTATAATCATAAAGATAATCACTTCGCGCCCCGGAAGAGACAGCGCAGGCCGCAGAAGAACCACTATCAGCAGTGTCAGCACCAACACGCTGGGGGGTAGCTCTATCATTGTTGCAAGGCTGTCTCCGAAGCAATGAATCAAATAAGCGGAAAAAGAAAAGTGAGGAGACCCCGGCTCCGGCTTGCGGGGTTTAGGCATGAGGGGATTTGCAGCCAAGACGAAACGTTGGCGAATGCCCCAGTGTTGCAGCGCCTTTTGAAGTCTTTTCTCGTGAGGTTGCTGGCGATCAAGTTGCGCCTTCACTTCGTTTCTCAAGTCCTCCTCTGTCTTTGAATCAAGGTACGCAAGGTCCCTCATGGTGCGGTATCCGACGACTGTGAGGGCCGAAACTTGCAAAATAAATGTCAACATGATCATAAAAATCAGAACGTGAATGGTTTCAAAGGTCTCCGTTAAGTGAGTTGGAGGATACGGCTCCTCGCCTCGGGCTTCTGCCTCTGCTATTGCCGCTTCCTCTGTCTTTGAAACGCCCAAGTACTTGTCATTCACCTTGCGAACAGCTCCTAGACGAATCGTAGCATACAAAAACAAACTGATGAATCCCAAAATCGTCAATTCCTTAAACGCACAATTCAGCATCTCCTGCAACTTGTAGAGCCCGCGGTGGCGTAAATACTCCTCGAGAAACCCCACCAGGGTTTCAAATATTATTGACAAGACAATTATTACAATGAACAACACAATTATGACCCAATTCTCCACGAACTCTTCGTGAGTCTCCTCCTTCACAGCCGCCTGGTCCTGCAGAGAATCCTTAACCATTCGCCCGCATTAGCGTGAAAAACGGAGTCGAAGAGTTTTTACAGCCTACCCCTACATGAAGAAAACTGTCAGAAATATCTAAGTGAATTTCTTGGGGGCCTTTCACGTGTGCTCGCACGCCGACACAAACCATCATCTGCAGAAACGCGAGCGCCAGCGTTCGGCCCCATCGCCAGCCCATTTCAACGGAAGCAAATCAAATTCGTCGATATACGAAGTACGCAACCCGAAATATTTCGTTTGAAGAGCCCAGCTCTGCTGTTTATTGCTCGCTGCCTCCCCTGATAGCCTCACGCGACACACTCCCAACATCTTGCGCTGTACAGACCGGTTGAGCGACCGAAAAGGCGTTGAGAAAAGGAGGTAGGACAGTAGGAAGGAGAATAAGGTTTCAATTTAGGAAGTGGCTCTCTTTATTAGTAATTTCGAAGTTGATTTCGGAGTGGAAATGGTTAATGATGGTTGTTGATGGGTTTCACAACAACTGCAACGAAACTGTAGCCATCTGCTGCATTCAAAGGTCTTCTGGCATTTTATGCAATGAATGGCACCCCAATTTACCCTTTTGTTTCTTTAATATGCAGTTTCCTTTTTAAAATTCCAGTGATCGCGGCCTCTGCGCTGGTTTGCAGGAATATGACTATGGGGTAGCGAGCAGTGAGGGAGGCGCCGTTAACACAACCACTGCAGCTGTCGGGTGTCCTAATACATCGAATGCTGTATTATCATCAAAACATATCTGCAAGAAATGAGAAAAAGCCAAGATAATCCTTTCAGATGTCCGTCTCTTTCAGCACTGTTAGTGAAAGGAAGCCCGAGTCGTGAATACATAAGAAAACTAGAGCGGAGATCTCGGCACAAGATACGAAACGACGATAGCGCACAGGTGAGAGGCTTACGAATACAATGAAACATCTTTCCTCTTTAATTTTGTTAAAATTAAAGTCAGTAGGCTTAAAACTCTTCTTTTTTTATTTGCAGGGAACAAACAGACATACAACTTTCTACACGGAGGTCATTGACAACTCCGCGCTTCGCCGCGTGTCCGCTTTTTAAGGGTTGTTTGACATGTTTTGAGTACTTCAGTGCTACAATTTCCCTTGAATAGTTGCCAAAGCATTTAGAATAATCATTTCTTTTGAATATTATTCATATTTTCAGACAACAGACACGCTAGTCGGTAGTACAGAGAACTCGTGCTCTTGAAGTCCAGCCCCGCGCTACGGGGCTCTCGACCGGCGGCTGAACCATTTGCTAGGACGCCCCGGATGAGTCTGTAGGCAGCTGCAGGGCAAAAATTGTTTAAGAGGATGAAAACATAGTAAATAACGCCGTTGCAATATCTCTATGTTCGTTAGATGCAGTGCTAAGCTGTCTGCTATGCATTGATTTGACTAAGGACGCGCGCTGCCTTTTCACTGAGATCCCCTCATCTGCCTTCTTGCTTTAAACACTTCTCTTTCCAGTTTTATTGAAATTGCAGCGGCAATAAACGCCTCAGTCTTTCCCTCATCTTGGGACTTTCATTTTATCCCCCTTTCCCCTTCCTGTGCCCGTCTTCTCGCAGCAACAACCCCTCATCAACCGGGGCCCCCCAGCCACCAACGCACTTGCATCAAAGCACCTTCTGTGAAGAAGAAGAACAACAAAAGCTGCTTCAGTGGTGCAGCGGTAGCGTTGGTGGCCTTTTCTTTTACTTCCGCTCTACCTTTTTTCGGTTTTCTTGCAGCTGACGCGCAACTCGAGGCCTCCTCTCGACTTCAGCAGGCAGTAATGCGTTCTGCTGCAGACGAACGGGCGGAAGACGAAGTGCTTGTTTGCATTTCCACTAAGTTACACGGGGTTTGATAGATTTGTGGAGGAGGCCGACACTGAATTTTTTTGTTTACAGTGCGCGTTTATTGATAACCTTGCTGCAAGAGACGAAGCATTTGCTCAACTAAGGGGAGAAGTTCTTGCTATTCTAAATGGCCCTGCGAGCCAAAGGGTGCATTCTTGTATGAATCTTCTTTTGAATCGCATGATGTATTTCTCTCCGTATTGTCGGCGGTATATGCATATGACTTCGACTGCGCATGCGCTGGATTGAATATCGTGCACATCATTTTGAATTGCACGCACTTCAGTTATTATTACCCTCAATAATTCGAAAGCTGCACGGGTTGGACGCTTTATTTCTATCTGAATAAAGTCTTTAGATTCAAATGCAAGCATTGCCTACCGAATTCCTGGTGGGTACATTTCATCTCTTCGTTTTTTAATTGCATACATTTGGTGCAATTGATGCATTTTGTTTAAATTGAATGCACTTAAGTTTAACGCCTGCGGAAATAAAATGCCGTGTGAGGGCGAAAGACAGACGGCCATCCTTCGCCCCTCAACTCAGTCTCAGCGGAAAGTTGGTGATGCTTCGGTTGCAAAAATGTCTGCAAATCCATCAACGGACACTCAAGACACTGCAGCAGCATCAGTAGCAGCACCAGCACCTGCAGCAGCAGCATCAGCAGATGCGCAAGAACGCTCTTCCCAGAGGCAGCAGCAAGCAGCTTCCACTCCGCAGCCGTTGCCTGAACCGACTTATCAGCATCATAAAACGCGCGATAGGATACGCAGGGCGAAGAAGCAGCACCGGTGGGTTTGAATGGATTCTATATCTTTTTTTCTTTCATCAACACTTCATCATACCTCCTGCTACTGGCCGAGTATCTCACCACTCTTGGCTTTTCACCAAGCCCGTGCTGCTAATGCTGCTACTGCTGCTGCTGCTCAGGGGCGATCTGCACTGGAGTGAATGGAGCAAGTTCAGATACGCAGAGTCGAATTTCTGTGAGGAGTCGATGCACATTAAGGAGAACTTGCCTCGCATTCACAAGAAAGACACGTCTCTTATCGGTAGGCAATGTGGAAGATTTTTTGCATTATCATTTATATATTGTTTCCATCAAACTTTAGTAAAAGACTTCATCTGTTCAAACACTTTCTCTTCTGAATACAAGACAGCACTGACACTTAAAGTGGCAGCTTCCTGCATTTTTTCTCAACCCTTCAGCGTGTGTGTAGTGTATGTACGCCCGCGAGTAATTCTTTGTGGAATTTGATGATTGTTTTTTGCATGCACTGAGTCCATTTGTCTCTCCTCCACCGCGTGCGTCTTCATCGTCTGCTTTTAGTTCATTTATTTATTTGTTTTCTTTTCTGTGTAGACTTCATTCGGAACTTTGAAGTGCCAGGGAAACCGGTGCTGCTGTGCGGGTGGATGGATGAGTGGCCCGCGAAAGAGAAATGGACGATTGAAAATCTTCGCCGTAATTACCGAACTGCAAAATTCAAAGTGGGAGAAAAAGATAACGGAGATAAAATACGCCTCAAGATGGTGCGCCCAAGCAATTCAGGGAGGAGTTTCGGGTTTGGGGTTAGGAGCTTGGGCTGCTACTTCATAGCTCAGGATTTTGGGGTCTAGGGTTTAGAGTTTCGGCTGGTTTCGCTGCTGCATGTTTGTTCGTTTGTTCATTGTTTGCTGCTGCAGAAGTATTTCATTGATTATTTGAAACACCAAAATGACGACTCGCCACTTTATTTGTTTGAATCTGCTGTAGAAGACAAAGCAGACACTTGGTGAGTCTACGGAAAGAATCGTTTGCTTGCATTATCTTCCGCTCCTTTTTAACTCCGTACCTACTGAATAAATCAGTAGCACTGACACCGACGTAAACAAATTCCTCTAAAGCTGGTGCTAGAGGAAAGCCTTTATTTTATTTTAGTTTTTGTTTTTTGCACGCAGCGGTCTATTGAATGACTGGACGGTGCCGGACGTCTTCCCCGTTGATCTGCACGCGATCGTAGGTGAAGAGAGAAGGCCTCCGTGAGTTGAGAGATATATCCAAGCCCCTTCTTCTTCATCTGCTGCAATTCTTTCTTCTGCTGCTGCATCTGCAATTTCCGTTTTCTTTATTTCTTCTGGAGAAAGAAAGAGTTGCAGCAGCTAGAAAGGAACTAGCTTTTGTGTGTCGTCTGAGTTACCGCTAGCGAAAGAGAAGAAGCGAGAGAACGTGCGAGTAGCCTTTGAACATAGATAGGTACACCTCAACAGCTCAGCTATACGCACATACTTCAGGAAGGAAGTTTGCTGCTGCTGTTCATTGTATTTATGCAGCTACCGCTGGTTCTGCATCGGGCCTAAACGCAGCGGAACGACAGTACACATCGACCCTCTTGGTACTGCTGCTTGGAATGCAGTTACCTCGGGGTATAAGCGGTAAGCTGAGTATTACGAATCTAAGTTTGCATTTCTTTCCTTTCTCTCTTCTTTTCGCGCTTTCTCGTATAGAGTGATTGATTTATGTCAGAGACGAAGTTCAGGAGGAAGAAAATGATGGATTAGCTTTTAATTATGCACGCCTGCAGCGGCATTCTTTGCACATGTACACACACTCGATGGGGGTCTATTTAGACTGTTATTTAAACTGTTTTCTGTTGGTTTCGCTTTAGGTGGGCTTTGTTCCCCCCTAACACTTCCAAACAAATTGTAAAGGGCAAGCATCTCATAAAACCAGGAGAAGACGATGAGCCAATCATGTGGTTTCACAACATTCTCCCTCGCATCAAACAACAGTACCCGGACATCCCGGTGTATGAGGTGAGAGGCTTAAAATAACTAATGAAATTCATATATATAGTTAGCGAATATGCATAGAAATATACTATGCATTTTATATATTCACTTGCTGGTTTTATTGCTGTTGGAGTTGAATTACCTCATGAAACGAGAAGAATGAAAACTTCGCGCCCTTTCTTTCTTCAGCGAGTTTTCTTAGATCAAGGAACATTTAGACGACTTAGGGTTTGGAGTTTCCGGCTTTTAGGGTTTAGGGTTTCCGGCATTTAGGGTTTAGGGCTTTTACACAGTCACCAAAATATTTCAACTACCCCTTTCATTTCCTTCACCACAGCTACCACCAGACCACCGAGAACGTGAAGCAGGCTGCACTATACCTGCATGCATGCATGCATGCATGAATGTATGCCTTTGTTTTATATTGTGTTTTGATTTGTTTGCTGCATGCAGTGCGTGCAACGACCAGGGGAGATAATATACGTGCCCCCTAATTGGTGGCATGCGGTGCTGAATCTGTCGGATTGCGTAGCATGCACGCAAAATCATTTATCTTTTGGTTTCTTAGATACAGCCTGGAGGAAACTAAGAAAAGGAAGAAGGAGACTCGCAGCCTTGTGGTTCAGCAGATTGAAGCAGTATTTCCCAGAGAAAGAAATATATCAAAGGCTCGATCTGGCGAACAAGTAAGGCAATTCTACAATTAACTATGCAGTAAATCAATATGTTTATTCTTTATTCATAATAAACAACACTAATAAGCGCACACACAAAGGCGTACAGGCAGAGATGTACGTAAACAACAGATAGACAGATAAGCTAACTAACAAACAGAGACTGACGTACAGACAACCAGGCAGAGACAAACAGATACACAAACAAACAAACGAACATACGGAATAAGAGCTAAACAAACAGACCAGCAGGGCTTGCAGCCAAGCCGAAGCACACAAGTAGACAAATAGACGAGCAAATCGTAGCTTTTTGAATGCATGCAAGCTGGAGTTTTTGTTTTTTTCTTTTGCTTAGAGTGGACGGCTGGGAGGTGCGTTGCGGGAAGTTCTGTCGGGTGCGCGCATCGAGTGGCTTTGGTACGGACGTGAGCAGCAGCAGCAGCAGCAGTAGCAGCAGCAGCAGCAGCGCGTCTTCAGATGACGAAGACGAACTGCATGAGGTGTATCAACAGGTGCATCGCACGCGGGCCTCGATATCTCCAGAAGCCTGGAAGGCATATTTTCAGTCTCATGTTGAAGTCTTACCTCCTCCTTGTGCTCTCCCAGCTGTGAATACTCCGCTAGCCAGACTGACAGAGTGCTGCATGCAGCGGCAGCCTCCTTTAGAGAAACGAATGCTACAAAAACCCCAAGAACAGAACGAAAAGACAGAGAGCCAACTTCAACAAAAAAACGCCGCAAGGGAAGCAGAAGGGAAACGACAAAAAACACAAACTTAGATATCTAGGCAAATATGCCTTATAGACAAGCAACAGTCAACTCTCTATATACCCGCGTTATATTATATATATATATATATATATATAATTTTCTATTTCCATACATACATTTGTATACAAACACAATGAGGCGAAACACCGCGCTTGTTTCGTTCTTTCGCTATTTTGGCAGCATTACTTTGCAGGTGTCTTTTAAGATATACTTTCTTTGCAATTACTGTCTATTTTGTATCAGCTTTTCGAAAAAAATAGATGTTGTTTTCATACGAAAAACAGTTTCAGGTGTCACTGCACCTCTCTCTAGAACAGGCGCGTTCCGCACGCATTGAGTTCAAGAGAACAGCAATTAGGAGCTTTCCTTTCAAAAAAAGGTTTTACTCTCTTTTTAAATACGCGGAAGGGCGTGTTTATAATACACCTCAGCTGCAGGTATTGCCTGTGATGGATTCAAGTAGTTTATTTTTCACGTTATTTTCGTGCGCCTCCGCGTCCATTTTACGTTTAATTTCAATAAGTCGCTGTACACTATCAAGAGGAAAATAATTATTTTGCTCTCGAAATACCACAGGAAAAGGCAGCTTCCCAGCGATCGCCTTAAATGCGCGGTAGTTGGGGGCTTGAGGCAAAAAGGCATGGAAGGGATTAACCTGCGGAATATGAAACAAAACTCGCCCTGAAACAAACAGACAAAAAAAAAACTGATGAGCATACGCCGCAAATTCGCACACATCCCTCGAAATCTTTCTCCATGAAATCTCTACAGACTTGCGAACGGACAAGTCAGGTGTAGAGAGGCAAATGAACGCCCGGCTTAATAAATAATAACAATAAAACATAACAATGGTACTTCTTATAACTGATGAATACTACTACTAATTCTATATTTATACTGCTTTTCTACCTGCCGGTACGCGCGCGACAAAGTGATGTATGGCGCCTTTGCCTTGGCCCATCTTCACTCCCTCTGCCTTTCTAGTGACGGGATATGTTGCATGCACAGTTGCATGCACTTCTTTAGAACGGCCTAAATACCTGAAGAACAGGCGCATACACCTCTTCATTGAAAACTAAACATCTGAGACACACAAGTGCATGCACCGCTCTTCAACATAACATCAACACCTTAAACACAGATGCATACACTCCCTCGTGCATTCAGCGAGTGATATTTGATATCCCACTGTGCATACACCACGTGCGCTTTGCGTTTTCGCTTTGCTTCACATTGGCTAGCAAGATACTGCAAAACTAAACGGACGTCACCGTAAGATGAAAGAGCAACCTGGAAAAGCTGTTCTACTTTGTACAACAGTAGAAACTGCGCATATATATATATATATATATATATATATCATCTGCTGCTGTACCTCCTCAAAGTCCTTCTGGCCTGCTCCAGTTGCTCCGCTGTAATTCTGTGGGGAGCAGCGGCTACGATAGTTTTGCCGATTTTTACATCGGGTTCATCGAGGGGTACTATGCGGCCTTTAGGGCATTTAATCCGCACTTGCTGCGGCGCCTTGAAGCGCACAGGCGGCATTTCTTTGTATCGTTCGTTGTCTTGTTTGCCCTTTGGGCTAAAAAAGAGAAATAAGGGGAACGAGAGAAGCAAAAAGAAGCCTCATTTGTGCTGCCAACGCACTCAAACAAGAACTTGAAAACGGGAAGAAGCCTGCATGGCTTGCAAAACGAGAAGTCTGCCGACTGAGACAGAATTAACGTAAACGCAATACTTTCGCCTAAACAGAAAAAAAATCCTTTTATGTATTATTTGTCTTTAGGTACAAAAACGGGTAAAGTAAAGGTTCTAGAATTCGGTTTTGTTCAGTTGCATGCAAGTACTGCGCTAGGGGGGTCGTGCGCAGCCAGATGGGGGCCTGAACACTTTTGCTGTTTTTACACCTGCAAAAATACTAATAATATATTGAAGGCACTAAACAAACAAAATAATATAGTGAAACACTAAGTAATAATCACACCCAGTGATGCTGGCAGTTCGCTTCGGCTGATCTACTTCCTGTGTAGCTGCAGAAAGAGCTCAGTACGCATAGCACCTAGAAATGCATATACTAGGCAACAACACAGAATAAACAAATACCAAAAACCCGTAATTACGCAGGAGAAACAATATTTGCAAAACAAACAAAATACCAGATAATAAAAGAGCACACCAGATGGGACTCGAACCCACAACCTTAGCCTTAGGAGGGCTACGCGCTATCCATTGCGCCACTGGTGCTCGAAGAAGGTGACTTCCGCCATTGTGTTAACGCCTTTTATTTTGATCAGGTAGCAACTTTGTGTTTTTTCTTGAATATGCAAACCTGAAGAATGGTAAAAGTAATCGGAGTGACACTTTTAAGAGGCACTTGCGAATTTTAAAGCACACCAGATGGGACTCGAACCCACAACCTTAGCCTTAGGAGGGCTACGCGCTATCCATTGCGCCACTGGTGCTTGCCTAGCCGTGCAGAACTGTTATCGTGAAGCCACTTCCACGGTAGGTGTAATGAAACATATAACAAACAAGTAGTATGAATTCGTCTCGCTCTAAACTGCATCCATTTTAGGCAAGTGTCAAGAGTGAAGTAATTAGCAGCGGATATCCCGTCTGTAGAGAAGACTCAAAAGTGTATTTTCATGTGTTGGGTTTTCCTTATAAAACGACCATAGCAAAATTTGCCAAATGACCGCTTGGAAACCACAGCAGGCTCAACAAATAAAGAAAGTGGAGGTGCAGCCACCTCATATGCGCTGTTGGGTATTGTGCAGTAAAAAGACAGACTGTGGATTCATGAAGTTTCACCGCCTGCTTTAGGATCTACTGAATGCCATTAGGGCCTTCGCATTTTCATATTCGCTCTATTTGCTAGCCATTATTTAGTAAGCTGCTCTTTTGGTTTCTTTTAGTGGCTCTAGAACTCAGGATGAGGAGGAGCTTCAGGCAAATGGTGGGCCATGTCCTTCACTTTGACGAGGATATCGTTCAGCAAAGATCTATGGTTGGGGTGTGCAACGGCACTTTTTAAGTCCTCTAATGAAGGCCAGACGAGCGAGCTGAGGACGCCGTCCAGGGCCCACAACAGCCATGAGCTGAACGCCCCCAACGAACCCCAGATGGACAGCAGGGCGCCGTCGACTGCCACCAACACGCGAACAACAGAAACAGCCACTTCTTCAGGCAGATACGGCCTGCAAATCAATACACAGAACAAGGAATGCAGTTTCTTTGCTTGATGGGGAAGCGGAGCGGAGAGCTGTAAGTAAATATCGCAGAAGAAATAAAAACTCACGCCAACGTGAAAGCGCAGCAACGAGCACAGCCATAAAGGCCGGCACCCAAAACGACGTAGAATATTGTTGAAATGACAGGACGAATTAACTTGGCCCAAACAGCACTCAGAAACAACATCCTGAAGCGTTGCACAGATACTAAACACAATATGCTCTTCTATATTCCTTTTCAACAGTTAGTATCACTGGCTCCAGTTCCACTAAACATGGCATTTTCACTCATCTAAAAACACCAAAAAGATCGCAAAAGCCTCTCAGCTGTTGCGGCCCCTCGTTTACAGCTTCTCATGGAAGTTGAGGGGGAAGCGCGCTATGGGAAGGACACTGAATGGGAGCGGCTGTATCGAGTGTCGCTAAATACAATGATCAAGAAGAAGCGACTATTTAAATAAAGTTGGATCGTCTCAGATTTAAGGCGTTATTTGTCAGCAGTTTCAGCAAAACGACGCACGTGCAGGCTATCCACTCAGCCAGAGTGAGAGCTGAGACAATCCACGACAAATACAACAAGCAGTCATTCACTCCGCAGGTTCCGTAGGGAAAAGCCAACTTGTCTGCTACAAACGCGTGCTTTACAAGGTTGTGAAACCAAGAAAGTTGAAGTACAGAAGCTGCAAAACACACCATCAACGCGCAAACAGCAGATGCGCAGCTAAAATCGAGCGGAATGGGCTAGAGAAAATGAGCATAATGTTGAAATGTTCTGAAATGCCTAAGATTGCCAAAATGTTCCGGAAAATTTTGACATGTTAAGTTTGCTGTTCGGTTGTTGATGACAGGATGCCCAGGCGGTTCAAGAAACCGTTGGCGAAAGCTGAATAAGGGAAGCATTTGAAAGGTGAAATCTTCACTTGTAACTTACGTAATCGTATTGGAATAAACTGCTGAATGTCTACAATTTGCCCTCTGCTATTTTGCAACAAATTGTTGGCATTAACTATGAAGATCGCGTGAGCGAGCAGCCACGCAGAAAGCAATAAAGCCCCCGCCAATGGCTTCGCTGCCATCATTTTCGCGTTATCTCCTGACCACTACTTAAAATATTATCTGAATCTGTCTGAGAACAAGGTAGAAAATAAACAAAGAGGAACGCCTCGCCTTTAGGGCGGCGACGACTGTCCGCCAGAACTGCACGTACCGCCTAAACGCAGGAAACTACAATGAAACACCGCGGTGTTTTGGGAGATCAAAGGATACAAAGACAAGAAGACTCTGTCAATAAAGATGGAGAGATGAAATGCCAGTATTTTAGGCGAGAAGAATATCGTTCAAGCAGCCGACCGACGATACGATATTCCGTCAGGGGTGCAACTTGCAGGTGAGCTGCCCAGAAGAGGGAAGCAGCGGCACCACCTGTGAGAAAAAAGCGTCAAGATAAGTAATAACACTATTTATTACATTTTGACAAATTAACTTCTTCTCATCTTGCACCTCTGTGGCTTAACTCGGCGTTTGGGCCCGAGCGAGACGCGCCCGTTCGGCTGCGGCTCCTGCCCTCCTAGGTGCTGCTGTTTGCCCCTCCAACCCCCATCGTTTCTGTTTGTTGCTTTGATAAAATACATTTTTGCAGTCTTCTTCGCGTGCTTAATGCCTCAAGAGCTTCGACTCGTTAGGCCTTGCAGCAGGCAACACGCGCTTGGTTAGGGGCCCCGCTGGCGTTCCGCAGCCCCACGCCTCTTTCAAAGCAAAGGTGCGCATTTATTTCCCTCGCCTTCAAATATCAGACAAAAACAATTAAGGCGAAACCACAATTTGAATCTGTTGCAGCATTGAGGCGCGCGGCTGCCCTCAAAGGCCACTTCGACCTGTGCAAGGCCTCTGTAGAAGGAAGCCGCGCCGCCGCCTTTCCCTTCTTGCCGTTGTCTTGCAATATAAAACTGCTCTGGGGGCAGCAGGAGACTACGGATAACCAAATGCTTGGGACGTTTAACGACAGCTGCAGGAGCAGCAGCAGCAGCTGGATCAGGAGCAGCAAGAGGAGCTAGGGGGGCCCCTCCCCTGCCCTGGGGTTCCTCTCCATACTAGCCGCGAAGCAGAAAACCCCAAAGCGAGCAATCTGTTTACAACGAATCTGCCGCACCTCACTAAAGCACCTGCTGCACCTAATAGGTGCATCTTCTGCACGTCATCGATGCGTCTGCTGCTCTTTATTGATGCTTCTTCTGCACCTTATTGATGCATCTGATGCACCCCATTGATGCACAATGGTGCATGTAGAAGAAGCACCGTCCTCTTCGGAGGTGCCTGAAGAGTTGCCGCCTCTCGCCTTCCCCTCCATCGGCTGCCTCGAACTCCGCCGCATCCTCGACGTCCCCTTTTTCCTCCCTCCCCTTCCACCGCCAGACAATACAGATCAGCAGCAGGAGCAGGAGCAGGAGCAGGAGCAGCAGCAGCCTTTAGGAAAGGGCGGAGATGATGGCGGCGCGGTAGTGGCTGCAGCCACTGCTGCTGAGCCGGCCGACGCCTCCATGGCAGCAGCTGCGCCTCCGCCGTCTGAAGCGGGGGGCGTGTCTCTTCTGTCTGGCCTCCTGCGGCGCTTGCTGCGGCCGCAACAGCAGCAGCAGCAGCAGCAGCAATACAATTCATTTTTTGTTGACCGCTTGGGCTTTGAGTTGCCGATCTGTGGAGTACCCACAGCCCAGCAAATCTGTTCCTCCTGGAAAGCAACAGGCAGAGTGCAAACAGAGAGAGGAGAGAAATGCGTCTCTGTCATTTCATGGGAGGGACGGCAGGTGTTTTTCTGGCTGCTGTGGCCCAACTCGAAAGCAGCGAACGCTGCTGCAGCCGCTCCTGCAGCAGCAACTGCAGCAGAAACAGCAGCACCAACGACAGCAACAGAAGGAGCAGCTGCGCTGTATGTATACACTGCTGAAGACACCTTGTTGTCATGCAGCTTGGTGGAGAGATTTTCAGTACTGGCAGTGACGTACGACACTAAGCCTCCACGTACCGAGTTGCTGCTGCTGCCTCCGCTGCAAGTACCCACAGCTCCTAGCAGCAGCTGCAGCAGCAGCAAGAAGATTCAGCTGACGCCGCAGCCCTTAGTGCCCCTGCGGCGTTTGCTGCTTCCACGAGATGATGTTGTGCTGCAGTGGGTAGGAGACAGTGCGTGGGGTGTTCTCTTTTTGTGTTTTTGCCTACAAACGAAGTTCGGGGCTCTCATGCTGCTGCACTCAGAGGCAATAGCGGCCCAGCAGCAAGAAGCTCTGCAGCAACACAAGCAGCAGCAGCAGCAGCAACGGCAGGAAGAGGGCGTTGTTGAGCAAACTGTAGCAGTAGCAACAGCAGCAACAAGCGGCTGCCAACCTGTTGCTGCAGTGAAGCTGCTGGCCCGCGACTTCTCTTCCGCATGGCTGCCGACGACTCCCTTCCCCCCATCTGCGGTGTCTGTACACCCCAGTTTGCCGGTGGCAGTAGTTGTGGGGTTTTGTGCAGATGAGCAGTGCGCCTGGACCTGCTGGGTGCCGCTGCATGCAATGAAGATGGAGAGGGAAGCAGAAGAAGACAGCGATTACTCAGAAGAAGAACAGCAGGCAGCACCAAATGCTGCAGCAAATGAACAACTGCTGCTTCCATCAGCAGCAAGACGCGCTGCTGCTTCAGAAGGCCCCCGTCCTGTTGCTGCCGTTCTGCCCTCCCTCGATCTGCTGCGGTCCCTCGCCGCCAGAAACGCCCTGGAAGCCATGGATGCTCATCTCCAGCAGCAACAGCAGCAGCAGAAAGGAGCAGAGAGCTTGCCGCTGTGGCGTAGGGCTGAATACCCTGCGTCTTTCTACGGGCCAGTCTTCTTTAGGGCTCGTGAATTGGCAGAAGAGACGGAGAGATGGCTGGGAAGGAAAGACGAACCTACAAAAGGATGCGCACCAACCAATGCTGCTGCTACAGCAGCTTCTCAGCAGCAGCAGCAGGACACCGAAGCAGTGGCAGCTGCAACAAAAAGACGCCAGCAGCTGCTGGCCAACCTGCGTGACCACCTCACTGTGTCTTCGGAAGACAGCAGACAACAGCAGCAACAGCAGCTGCAGCACGTAGCAATTAGCAGCTGTGGCGGCCTGCTTGCGCTGTCTCTGTCCTCCGACGAGCTGCTGCTGCTGCGCCTCACCCGTGATGAACAGCCAGGCAGCAGCAACAGCAGCAACAGCAATGCTGCATATTATGAACCCCTGGCTTTCCTCCCCGCCCCCTTTATGTGGCACATCCGATCCCAAGCTGCTGATCCACCTCAGCAGCAACCCTCTCACTCCGCCGCTGCTGCGGAGTTTCCGCAGCACCAAGTCGCTGAACAAACCGGGGAGCTTCGGAACCGCACTCATCCCGAGCAGCATCAGCAAAAGCAGCAGCAGCAACAACAGCAGCAGCAATCGATGCACGGCGAGGAGTTTGAATTGCTGGAGGAGCAAGTGGCGCTGCTGCAGGTTGAGCGGTCCTCTCCTCCTTTGCCTCTTGCTGCTTCTTTCTTTGCTGGAGAGGCCAGCGAGCTGCTGCTGCTGTTCTTTAGTGACCAGGTTCCCCTGGCATCCCAACAGCAACAGCAGCAGCAGCAGGAGCAGGACGGGAATGCAACGGCGGCCGCAGCTTCACCTGACGGGGAGACCCCTGAGGCCTTGTCTCGAGGGGGTTGGTTATGCGTGGCTTTTGACTTAGACAGGAACAGTCTGCTGATGTCACCTTCGCCGCAGCAGAAGCAGCAGCCGGTCTCAGAGCTTGCTCGAAAGAGCTGCAGCAGCAGCTGCAGCAGCAGTCAATGTTGGGCAATGATAGACGGCTGTAGGGGCCCTCCAGCGTTCCCTCTTGCCCTCTTGCATCCTCTAGGAGATATCCAGCCTATGGGAGAGGGAAGCAGCGGTGTGCTGCAGCAGCACGAGGAGACTTTGCTGCTGCTCACTGTTGAGGGCACGGGGGGCCACGGCAACAGCAGCACCAGGAAACAGGAGCAGCAGCAGCACCAACGGGAGGCGTTCCGGTTGTCCCTTTCATCTTTGCAGTGCGCAGATGTCGTTTCATTTGCTGCTGCCGCTGCTTCTGAGGGGCGTTGGGAAGAGGCGGAGGTGCTGCTGCAGCGGTCTCTGAGTCTGGCTCGGCGCGCCTACGAAGCAGCAGCAGCAGCAGGAGAGGGGGAGATGAATGGAGTTGTACTTATGAGGTCACAGGAGGAGGTGCAGCGCCTCGAAGAGGCTCTTCGGCTGCTCCAGCAGCAAAGGTGGCAGCAAAAGGGCAAGCAGCCCACTGCCTCCGATGACGACTTCCAGGTAACAAGCCCCATAGCCACTAAAGGAAGCGCTGCTGCTGTGTTTGCTGCTGGCGCTGATTTTGTTGCTGTTGCTGCTGCTGCTATTGCTGCCGTTGCTGCTGCTTTTCCCGGTTTTGCCGCTGCTCCTGCTGCTGCTGTTTCTTGCTGCTGCGGACTGCAACATTTGAAGCTTGAGCGGCGCTGTTCCTTGTTGTTGTGAGACATGCTGGCAGTTGTTTGTATTTCTGCGTTTTTGTTTGTTTGATGTTTTGTTTATTTTCTTCCGTTTGCGATTATCTCTTCCTATCTGCTGCTCCCCGTGTTTGCCATCTCTTGTGTTTGTTTGTTCTGCCTTTTTTTTCTCTGCTTTGTTTGCTTTGGTCCTCGCGTGCTTGCCTCTCGTTGCCTCCCTCGTGTTTCTGGTGTTGCTTGTCTTCTTCTGCGTTTTATTTCTTTCTCTCTTTGTCTCTATTGATGTCTCCTTTCTGTGTCCCATCAGGAGATGCTTGTCTTCCTGTGTCGCAGACGTATTTGTCTTTAGGCATATATGTATATTTGTTTGTACATAAATAAATATACATAAATGCATAAAGCCGAAGGCGTGTGTGATGTTTGTCTTTCTCCGTCGCAGACGTATTTGTCTTTATGCCTTTATGCCTTTCTGTTGTGCTCTGTCTTTTGTCATCGTTTCTATTTCATGTGTTTTCTGTCTCCCGTCGACCACCTTACGTCTGCTGCCCCCTTTCCGCCTGTAGATCTATATAGCATATATTTTTATTTATGTACAAAACATATATGTATATATGTGATTTATATCTTCTGTTCCTGTCTTCTGTCTGTTTCGTCGGCAGCAACCTGCGGCGGCCTCTTGCTGAGGCTCCGCCTCAGCCATCCTCTGGCTGTGAGGTCCAATTGCTGTTTGCTGCTGCTGCTCGTGCTGCTGCTCTGGCAGCAGCAGGTGCAGCAGCAGCAACAGCAGCACAGAGTGTTGATTTACTGTTTACCACCTGTTTTCCCGTACAGCCCAGCATGTGCCTGCTGAGTCCTGCCTCCTGCACCTTCTGTTTCTGATGCGCTGCAGGCGGCCCTGCGTGTTGCTGAAGCAGCAGAAGCCTCCGTAGGAGCAGAGCAGGGCAGCAGCATTTCTCAGTGGCTCCTGCAGCAGGCGCTGGAGTATGAACCAGTAGCAGCAGCAGCAGCGGGCTGCTCTCCCCCAGCTGCCGACGTCGCAGCAGTCTTAGCAGGTGCCTGGACGCCTCATCATCTTCCTCTGCGTCGCCTCCGCATGCTGCTGCAGCGCGCCTTGCAGCAGCAGCAACACCAGCAGCAGCGGGCGGAGAGCGACGCGCCTCCTGCCCAGGTGATCCAACCGCGCTCCTCTCTGCGATCGTAGCTTCTATTACTATCAGCTGCTTGCAGTGGCACCAGGTTCTGTAGCTGCTGTAGCTGCTGCTGGTTCAGCAACTGCTGCTTCTCCCCTCAACTCATTCGTGTTGCTTTCTGTGTCTCTGCTGCTGCCGCAGGCTGCTGCAGCTGAGAGACTGCAACGATGCGACGTCTTGTTAGCCCTCTCAGAGGCAGCAGCGCGCCTCATGGACGTCGGAGGCCTTTCCAGCGACCCCACGAGTTTGGGATCGACAGCGGCAGCAGCAACAACAGCAGCAGGGGAGAGAGGGCTTCCATGTTCATCACTGAAGCAGAAGCAGAAGGAGAAGGAGAGGCAACGGCAGAAGCAGCAGCAAGACCCCCCAGCTGGTGCTGATCCTGCTGAAGTTTCGAGTAAAGTTGGTGAGCTGTTGTTGCAGCAGCTGCAGCAGGCTCTTGCTGCGCTGCTGAGGAGCCCTTGTGATGAGGAGACAGACACAAAGCAGCAGCCTTTCGTGCTGCAGTTGGTTCATACTTTTGCCGCCCACGCGCAGACTCTGGCTGTCCAGTTGCTGCTGCAGCAGCACCCCCACGAGCTGCGCCCCCACTGGACGTCGGTCCTCAGCGCATTCCCTGAGGCGCTACCACCCGAAAGAATGCTTCACTTGCTGCCACACCCAGTCAACTCGTTTGGCAGCAGCAGCAGTATCAGCAGCGGCGGGCTGGAAGCGACGGCTGATGATATTGCATTGTGGGCAGTGGAGCGCTGTCTGCTTGTTATGAGAGGCCCGGGGCTGCTGCAGCACTGCGCGCTGCCTCTTGTCACTACTGTGCTGCTGCTGCTGCTGCAGCAGCCGCCTCCTGCTGGCCTTGCTGGTGCTGCTGCCGCTGCCTTGCAGCAGCAGGAGCAGGCAAGGGAGGCACTCGCTCTTTCACGCCTCGACCAGACTCAGCTGCATCAGCTCCATCAGCAGCAGGAGCTGTTGCTACAGCAGCAGAAACAGCAGCAGGAGAGAGCTGCTGCTGCTGCTGCTGGGGCGAGTCTCTCAGCAGCTGTATTAGCAGCGGGCCACAGGCCGCTGACCTCTTCCCAGGCAGCACCTGCGTCACAGGTGACCAGCCCCAGTCCAACAGGAGCAGCAGCAACTGCTGCTGCTCCTGCTGCAACGGAAACTTCTTCCGCTTTGCCTGCAGCAGCAGCAACAACAGTTGGAGGAATGGAGGCGCCTTGGGGCATAGACAAAGGCTTGCTGCGGCAGCAGCAGACTCTTGTGCTGCAGCAGCGGCAGGGCTGCAGTGGGCTTATGAATGGATGCAGCGGTATCCGTCGGCTGTATGCGTTGCATGGATTGCTGCGGCAGTTCTTGCTGTTGCAGCTGCTGCACGTGCGTTGCCGGCAGGTGCAGCAGCAGCAGGAACATCCTGCTCCTGCCAGCCCTTCTGCAGTATTGAGGAGGCCAGCTGCTGCTGCGCAGAGGCGGCAGCAGCAACTGCAGCAGAAGGCCGTGCTGCTAGAGAATGCTACAGAAGACTTCTTTAGCTTTGTCAGGCTCGCCGATAGTTCGCGGCTGCTGCTGCTGCTGCTGCACCTTGTTGCTGCGCAGCTGCAACAGCAACCAGGATCAGCAGCAGCAACTGCAGCAGAAGGTCGTGCTGCTACTACCGAGTCTGGGAGCAGCTACGGTAGCAGTAGCAGGATAAGCTCATTTGCAGCTGCAGCAGTGGCCACCCTCGTGGAACCCTTTGCAGCCCTTGAATACTTTGCACCGCCGGAAGAAGACCAAAAAGCAGCAGCAGCTGCTGCTGCTCCTGTAGCGAGAACGACAGCCCGTGAGCACGAAGACCTGACGCCGTTGCTACGCGCTGTGGACAATTGCTTTAGTCGGGGTTTGCTGGTGGAGCTGTCCTTGTGTCTAACAGCAGAAACAGCAGACCCCCTGACTGCTGCAGCAGCACTGCGGGCCTCTCGCTGTTCCGCTGCCGCGGCAGTAGAGGCAGCAGCAGGAGCAGCAGCAACAGCGAGTCATGAGGAGGGGCTAGCAGATGCAGCTTCTGGGCTGACAGAGGCAACAGCTCTGCGACTGCTTCGATGGGTGCTGCTGCTGCTGGCAACAAAGTGCAGCAGCCCTCAGCTGCCGCCAGACAGCCGCCTCATGCCGCATGCAGCGCTGCTGCTGCGGCTAGCGCTGGTTGCTGCCTATGGAAAGAACAGCTGTCTTCCGGGTGCAGCGGTTGCTGCGTATGTGAAGACTGTCTTGCGCGAGGCGCTGCAGCAGCTTAAGCAGGAGCAGGGGCAGGAGCAGCAGAAGCAGCAGCAGTTGAACGCCGGCTGGGCATCTACCCTCCCAGCAGCAGCTACTGCAGCTGCTGCTGCAGCAGCTGCAGCTGCTGCTGCTGCAGGTGTTGCCTCACCGCCTGACGAGCAGCTACAGAGCGACGTGTCACTGCTGCTGCACCAGACAGAAGCTGTTGCTGCAGCGCAGCAGCTGCTTCAGGGGGGAGGGAAGGGCGCTGTGCTTCGTGCTTCTTTTCTTGAGTTGAGAGCTGCTGCTTTGAGCGAGGAAGCAGCAAAGCGGCTACTCCTGCCTCTGCTGCAGGAATCCATTTGGCAGCAGCAGGCAGCCTGCAGCAGCAGGCCACGGGGATGGGAGAAAGTTGCTGCTGAGTGGACGACTCTGTTTGACCGTGCTGTGTATGTACACCGCAAGTTGTCTGTTGCAATGCCTCCCACGGAGTTTTACATGCAGCTGGCGTTGCTGCTGGCTTCGCTGCCTCCTCTGCAGACAGCAGAAGTGCAGCAGCAGCAGCAGCACCCCCTACTGCTGCTGCTGCCTTTGTGGAAGCAGGCAGCGTTGCTCGCTGGGGACAGCACTAGGAAGGAGTTTGCTGAAAGCTGCTGCTGCTTGCTGCTGCAAACCGCCAAGGCCCTATTAGACAAACCCCCGCAGCGGATGGGGCCCCACGTCGCTCTTGCTGCTGCTCTGCTGCAGCAAGCAGCAGCAGTCGCCGACGAAGCGATGCAAGCCCTGCACCAGCAGGCGCAGCAGCAAATGCAGCATCTCCACCAGCAACCGCAGCAGCAGCTGCTGCAGCGGATTAAAACAGACATTGAAGACGAGACAACTCTTCATGCCGTCGTAGTGTTGCTGTATGATCTTCTGCAGCAGCAACAGCAGCGGAGAGCGCTCCCTTCAGCATTGGGAGCGGCGTCTGCTGCTGCTGCCACTGCAGCAGCAGCAGCAGCTGCTGCTGCAGAGGCGGCCATCAGCCGCGCCAGAGGTGCAGCTTTAAATGCTCTGCTGTCCAGTGGGGACACAGACAGCGAAGGGAGAGGCAGCTCCGACACAGAGGCCCCCCAGCCACACCGAGCAGCAGCGGCAGCTGCAGCAGATGAAACAGCACCAGATGCAGCTTTAACAGAAGCAAGGACAGCCGCAGCAGAAGCAGCATGCGTTTTGCTGCAGCTGGCGCAGCCATCTGTGCTGCGGAAGCAGCTGCGCACTGCTTGTGGACGGAAGCAGCTGCTGTCGGTGCTGCTGGAGAAGCAGCCGTTGCTCGCGCTGCAGCAGCAGCAGCAGATGAAGCAGCTGGGAAGGTTGCTTTCTATTGAAGCCGAAGAGCAGCAGCAGCTTATAGACACCGCAAGGGGCGTCGCCTACAGAGCATTAGGGGAGAGAGGCGCAGCGACCACCATTGCTGCGACTCTGCTTGCTGCAGAGCTACGCAACAGCAAAGCAGCAGCAGCAACGGCCGACCGAGCTGCAAAGGAGGATGGGAAGAGGAGGGAAGCATTAGAAGACGCAAACCAGGCAATGCAGAAACGTCTGAGGACAGCCGCCGCTGTGCCGCATGAAGAAACAACGTCTTCTGCAGCAGCAACAACACTGCCACAATATGCAGCAGCAGCGGCAGCAGCAGCAGCAGCGGCGGCGGCGGCCGGTGCGTTGAGCCGCTGCACTGAACGCCCCTTTTTAGCTTCCTTAGGGGAGGGAGCTGCTGCCGACTTGCTGCAGCAGCAAGCGCCTCGCTTAGCCAGCCGAATCGTTGCTGCTGCCGTCAACAGCGCAGCAAACGAACAGCTTCCCAGTCTTCTTCGCACAGCTGCTACAGCTCGTGCAGCAGCAGCAGCTGCTGCTGCTGCTGGGGATGCGTCACAACAGCATGGGCGGCCTGTGGGCTGGGAGCCTTCTACTGCAGCAGATTTGGTGCCTCCCCCAGCAGCACCAATACCAGCAACAGCAGCGGCATCAGCAGCCAACTCATCCCCTCCTGTGAATCCTTCTCAAGCGTCGGCATTCTGGTTGCGCCCCTCGCAAAATTTCCGTCTGCAAGGCAGCAGCAGCGACAGCGGCTCTGCGCAATATCAAATGGCCCGTTCTGTTCTAAGGCTTTTAGGTTCAGACAAGCCAACAGCGGCAGCTGCTGCTGCAGCAGCAGCGGCAGCAGCAGCAGGCAGCGCTTGGGGTCCGCCGTCGTTTCTCTTTGTTTCGGCCTTTGAGGCTGCTGGCGACGCCGTGGCCTCTGCGGCTGCCAGTGCAAAGCAGTTATATGCTGCTGCTCTCTCGGCAGACGCTGCGGCAAACCCCCACATGCAACAACAGCAGCAGCAAAACCAGCAGCAGCAGCAACAGCAGGCCCCGGCCAGTATAAGTGGATCACAACAAGCACCAGCAGAAGCAGCAGCAGCAGCGAGCGCAAGGCGCGTGGCGGGGGCCCTGAGGGAGTGGGTAGTGCTGAATGAAGTTGGGGAGAGCAGCAGTCGTTCTGCTTTGATTGCTGCTGTCTTCTCTCCCTCTTTGGGGGCACCCAGAGATTTGCTGCTGCAGCCCGGCAGCTGGGAGATTGCGGGGACCCCTGCTGCTGTTGTGGAGTGGCAGGCGCTGCTGCGGCGAGATGTGGCGGTCGCTGTGTTGCTGCTGTCTGCTTCTGGTGACGCAGAAGCCGCAGCACAAGCAGCACGCTTTGCCAGTCCTGCAGCTCCGGCTGCTGCAGCTGCTGCTTCCAGCCCTCAAGATCACAGCAGTGACCGGCAACCGCTTCTGGCTGCTGCGCTCCCTGCCTCTTGTGCGGCCTTGCTGCAGACGGCGGGGCTGACAGCAGCAGAACTTCTTCTCGTAGTGCAGCACCTGCTGCTGCTGCAGCTGATGCCGGTGCTGTTGCTTGCGGACCCTAAAAATTCCTCGGTTGACCGCCTGGCCGCGGCGCTGCTGCTGCTGCTGCGCTTCCTTAGAAGGGTTCCGAACCAGCAGCCTCTCAGCAGCAGCAGCACCAGCGGCAGCAGCAAGGCCAGCAACAAGCAGGATTCCCCTGCGCTCCTTGGGGCCCGTCTAGTGTGGGACAGTGCCTACAGGCGCGAGGCGTTGCTGCGGATTGGCGCGGCGGATTCTTCACTCATTGATGCTGCAGCAGCAGCAATGGCTGCTGCTGAGCCCCTTAGTGAACCGCTAAAGTCTCTGCCGCAGCTCCTGCCCAAGAAGGGGCTGATGTCCTGCTGCAGCAGCACCACTGCCTCGCCACTGTCAGGCTCTGCTGCTGCTCACGGAGGCCTGCAACAACAGCGGCTGCAGCTCGAGCAACTCAAGCAACAGCAACAGCAGCAGCAGCAGAGACGGCAACAACATCCCGCGATGGAGACGGGAGAAGACGCATGCCTGGCCACTCCCTGTCACCTAACCCCTGACAACAGCCAAGCGAAGACCGGCAGCAGCCTCAAGGAATTTGCTTCCCCCCTCTCAGCAGAAACCACAGCTCAAGCCCCTCAAAAAGAGCAGCAACAACAGAGACAGCAACAGCAGCAGCAGCAAGAGCCACATGGGCAGACGCAGCGGCCGCAGACAGCAGGGGGGAGTCAATGCAGCGCGGAAGTTTCTTACAGAGGGGCGGACAGCGACGCTGCAATCAAAGCGAGTTTAGGAGGCGAGGGCCTGAGCTTGCGGTTGGAGCATGCAAAAAAGATTTTCCTGCTTAACGCAACTCCTATAAATGCCGCAATGGCCAGCGAGGTCTCCCCCTCCATCTCGGTGTTGCTGCGCTGTGCCCCGGCTGCCTTAGGGCTGTTGGTGCTGGACTCTCTTGCTGCCTTGCTGCAAGCCAACATACCCCACATGCCCTCTCTTCTGCATCCCTCTGTGCTGCTGCAGCTCTGTCGCCGCGAAGCCCGGCACGAGCAGCATTCCGTTGCGGCTGAAACAGCAGAAACAGCAGCAGCAGCAACAACAAAAGGAGGAGCAGAAGCAGCAGTGGCAGCAGCTGCAGCGTCGCAGCAGCTCAATGCCTTTGATTCAGGGGGTTGCTGCACCCTACCCCCTCAAGAATTTCAACGTCGCATCCTCTTCATGCGCAGACTTTTTGCTGCTTGCGTTTCCGCTCTCCAGTGCGAGCCAGCTTGCTTCCTGCTGCCCACCGTACGCCGTGTAGCAGCAGGAGGAGCAGCAACCGCAGCAGAAACAGCAGCAACGGAAGCAGAAGCTGCTGCAGGTTGTGCGATTGCAGCAACGGAGTCATTGGTGCTGCGGGTGGCCCGTTTGGTAGTGGAGAGCGCAGGCTTGGGGTTTCTGCCTGACGAGGAAACTCTGGGGGCTCTGCAGCTATGCGCGCCTTCCTTAGACATTGCTTCTCTGCTGCTACCGCCTCCCTCTCTGCTTCAGGGCGGGGAGGTGTTGCTGCGGCCACAGGAAACAGCACAGATACACCCAAGGGCAGCTCCTGTTCTATTGGACGATCCGTTTGCCACCAGTTTTGCTGCAGCTGCTGACAGCAGCAACATTTGCGTGGCGATGTCGCTGCGGCAGCAGATGAAGTGTCTGCTGCAGCGGAGTTCAGCCGCTGCCCTCTGCTTCTCTGCACTTGAAAAGCATCTGCAGCAGCTCAAGAAAAACTTTTTTGGCCTTCCCTTCCCTGCCTTTGACGTGCTAGAGAACTACGAGTTGCAGCAAGCAGCGGCGGCTCAGCGCGCGAGGCGGCCGCCAGCAGGGGACGCTGTAGAGGCTTCGGAGCGGCCGCGAGAGTCCTGCTGCTCTGTAAAGGCTGATGGCGCTGCCAACGACATCGTGTCCATCATACTGCAGAACCTGCCGCTCGAAGAATGGGAGCACCTGCTCATGCGCGTCAAGCCCTTAGGCCCTTCTCTCCAGCTTCTCGTCGCGCTCCCCATGCAGCAGATGCTGCAGCAGCAGCAGGACAGAGAGCAGCTACCGCATTCGGAAGCGGATGGTTGTATGGGATCCGCTGAAAGAGCTGAACTCATAAACAAACTACAACAGCTGCTCGACAAACTTGTCGCCATTCTGCCTTTTGCGGCTTCCTGGGAACAGCGTGTGGCCGCCCCTTCTTCATTCTTTTCTGAGGAGTGTTCTGTGCCCGAAGCAGCGGCGGAACTGCTGACGACAGCAACAGACAAGGTGTATAAAGCCTTCAGTGGAACCTTCTGGAGACTCGCATGCAGACATGTCCTCTTGCGCCCGCGCCACAGCAAGGCAAAATCAGCCGCCTCTCCCAGGGTTGCTGTCTTGTTAGATCTGGCTGCCCTCATATCCACAGGCTTCTCAGCTTGGCTTCGCTGCCGCTGGAAACCTGTGCAGCAGCAGGAACAGCAGCAGCAGCTGCAGCAGGAACAGCAGGAGCTGCTGCAAAAGGAGGCAGAGGGGGTGGAAGGAAACTCCGACAAGGTGGAAGCCGCTCTCGACACACTCCTTCAGCGTACAGCCTGCGTACCGCTGAAGAGCCCCTGCGAATCCCTCGCCTTTGCATTATTCGTATTACAGCAAATAACTCGTGATTCCTGTCCTGACGAAGAAGCAGCTTGCAAGTGCGACAACACGGTTTGTGAGTCAGAGCAGCTGCTGACTCAAATTCGCCTGTTTCAAGTACTCGTGGGGCACACGAGATCTCTGTGCAGCAGTCTCGAAGTCCTGGATGCTGAGCAGCAAACCAATGTGGAGTCCCTAGCAACCAATTGCTTTAATAGCGCATCGGAGCTTTTGCAAACACAAGAAAGATGCCTCGACAGACTGGCCGCATACGCACTGTTTCCTGGGAAGGAGGACAGGCAGTTGTGCATCAGTCTCTTAGACGTGCGTACGGCGGCATCGCGAGAACATGACGAGTCGGAGATCGGGCACTTTGTCCTGCGAGTCATCGAAACGTTAGAAGCAGAAGGCAACGTCTTCAGCACCTCTCGCGCTTCCGTACTCATGCGCTGTGCTGGTCTTCTTCTGTGGAGAGGCGGAAGGGGGTGGCGGAAGCAGTGGGAAGAAGATGATTCCGGGGCCATGCGCTGGAGTCCTTTCTGGAGCGACTCAATTCTGCAGTTGCCTCAAGAAACGCGACCAGCTCCTCCTCCCTGCCAGACTCAAGAGCTGGCAATGACACATCAGAAAGCCTGGAATGCATTGCTCCGTGCAGCGGAAAGCATCGAGGAGTTCATGATCCTTCGGCTTCTCTCTGGAAAATATGCCGCTGAAAATGTAAGCAGAAACGTGTTGTTCCCTTAGCAGCTACAGCAAATCATACTATTTGCCTTGAAATGGCGGTGCGATGCCTGCAGGCTCATTTATTCTGGAAAGGACAACCATCACCATTAATAATGCTGATGACGTGGGATGCGAAGCTCCATATAGAGGCGGTCAAGCGGCTTCTGGAAAAACACCCAATCAGTGGCGCACCCAGCAAACATAGGCATTCAGGTTCAATCGTTCTTTCGGACTTGCACCATCATGCGACTCTCATTCATGCAAATGCTGACATTCCAGTTGAGCCAGACATGCTTCAGCTGGCCCATGCATTCGCAGCTGCTTGCTTGCTACTCTTGACTGGACGTGCTTGCGCTTTCACCGCCACTACATTATTCCCGTTTGTAACGGAGCTTCTTGAGGAAGATCTCTGGGATGATGACACGTGGAAAGAGGCCCACACAACCACCGCGATGGTCCACCGTAGCAGTATTTCTAATGAATCAACGTCCCCTTGCTGGGCCCAATACATCCAGCTCTTCCTTCTGAAGTGGTGGGTGCGAGGTTCGGGGGAGGTGCAAGTTTCTTCGGCAGAAAGAGGAAGAATAAGAGATACCCCTGCAGAAAACGAAGTCTCCATGTTCCAGGTTGTAGCATACCTCTCAACTTTTGTGAGGCCCTTGAGGAGTTTCCTACAACAAAGCCTCGTATTGCAACTGTGTTTAAATGGGAACTTGAACACAGCGATAGCCATAATCAGGAGGTTCGGAAACACCGTAAGTTACCGGGCATGCCAGCCACGGCACGTTGCACGGAAGGAATGTTTGCACAAGGAATATTTGCATGCATTATGCATGTCCCAAATGCTGCTTTTCCTGCCTCAATGCGGACATCTGTTTTGTTTCTGACCAGATACTACCCCCAAAAGGAGTGCGAAAATCCGTTGAATTGTCGCACTATTTATCCTGCATATATTCTCCCCCTATAAATTGCCCTCCTGGTTCCGAAAGAGATGGTGGCCGAAGGTACCCAAACAATGCCGGCGAATCAAACATAGCCATGGGTAATATGGAATTATCCGTCGCTACCGGATACCCAACGTGCAAGACCTTCAGGCCAGGCTGCGAGATATTCCTGGGATTTGTGCCTGACGAGCATACGTCGTCAACGCAGCGATATCTTGCAGAACGTTTCGCAATCCTCCATCTCCCAAAAGCATATACCAGAGACCTGGGAGCTTTTCTTCTTAGGTAAGCTTGTCCCCTGTAGTTATTAGCTGCGCAGTGTGGGAATGGTTGACTTCTGTTATGGTATCTGTTTTTCAACTTGTCAAAGCGGTGAAGCTTAAGCCTCCAGATGGGCGTGTAGCTGCACAATTTTCCCAACAAATACAGTCGTAGCAGACGGCTGAGTTCATAGGAACGGAGCCGTGGCTTAGGACAGTTGGTTTACATCAGCTGTAGCGCTTTTGCATGCGGCATTGTAGTGGTTTCGTGTTCGAATGTTCTCAGGGCATCGACGGCAATGCGGCAGCAGCTGCCCATGGAATTTTAACGCGAATTGAACCAATGTCAACGTTTCGAAACAGAACAGAACTAGATAAGATGCATGCTCGGGGGGGGCTTGATTGGCATTTTCCCAATGCACTGCAAGCCTGGGTTGGGTTACTCAAAACGCTGCTCAACTTTCTGAATTTCATAGTCTTCTTGTGTGCGTGTGAAAAAGCTAGGCCATGATGGCCGTTTGATTCAACAATAGGTTGACCATTACTCGCGTGACGAGGCAGGTGAAATGAATTTAGTACACCCGTGTATCCATGAGAGCATGGAATCTCTGGGGAAGGGACACGGGGGTAAGCGTCTCAACGATGCGCTTTACGAAAGATCTTGTCTTGTCGTAGGAGGGCAGCTTCGCTACGCATTCGTCAAGCGTAGGAACGATTGCGGGCAGCCGGACTCTCGGTGGTTCCGGAAGGCGCTCAGCAACGCCCTCGACAGCCTGTAAACGTTTTTTTGAGACTGTTTTTAGTGCAAGGTATACTACGCAAGTAGTTTCTTACAATTGAGATAGGATCGCAGATGCAGGACAGGATAGCGATGTCGTAGAAGCGTTTCGACGAGGCAATGTAGTAGCTGATCATCAGAGACGCAAAAGACAGAGCACTGACAACCCTGAAGAGCGAATTACGAATCTTTCTTTTGAAATTCCGAATGAAAAAAAGACTGACAATGTTAGATTGGTGATCGTTCCCCCGTAAAGCAAAGCGGCGGTGTTGCGGCATGTGGGGGAAGACGTCAAGTCAACGTATCCTGAAACGTGGTATTTTGGAGAAATGCACAGTTGCCTGGAACAAGCTTTCCACTTACCACGCATGATCCAAAGCAGAGCCACCAACGGGCTAAAAGGAAGATAGGTTATCTATGGTTTACATGAAGGCAAGTGACTGGCATACCATCCAACAACAAGGGCAGCAACGTGCAACGCAGTAGGTCCAAACTCGAAGAAGCTTGATTCACAGTTCGTCCATATCAGCTTGGCTATCACTGAGCAGAAGGTGAGAAGAATTCGTCACTTCCAAAGCTGAATCTGCCTTACATCGGACGGCTTGCGTGTCGAAGAACAAGGCAGCAGAGCACGCAGCAGCCAAGGTCAGCATGATAGCTGATTGACGGTAGGTTGAACTAGAAGCTTGTTGAAAGCAGTGGATTGGAGCACGACATACCTCCTAAGAGGCCATTCCAAAATGCCAATCCTCGATCGCAGTATATCGGTTGTTGGCTTATGCCCTAAGAACCAAATGAAAATGGATGTTCTCCTATGAAGAGCAAATTCACACTTACAAGGGTCAGAGCAGATATGCCCATGATTGCCGAGGAGCACAAGACGAAAAGTATTGACTTTTCAATGCCATTACGAAGCGCGCCCTCTGAACGGTCTGCCGTTGGCTCCCATCTTCCAAGATCAGCAAAGGAGCCGCTAAGCGACCTCAGAATGTTTTGGAACATCTTCGATAAATGTTGTCGAAGCCGGAAATTGTGTCGGAAATTCCGAACCTCACTGCACGTGCGGCAGCTGGGGAGGATCCAAAAAATGTACACACCGCGACACTAGCGTCATGTATCAAAATTAATCTATGATCACACTACGCACGCGTGGATAGGTCTACGGCCTGAGGTGTACGTACTGCCCAAGGTGGCGCTGCACATGTCACTACCTCCCGTCACTATTTGTTATTTTCGGCGTTTTTATAGCCATCTCCATTTCAACAAGCCTAGTGAATAAAATACAAAAGTGATACTGCTACGTATCATGTTTATATTCAGAATGACGTATCGGATTTAGGAAACGAACTGCGAAACCGCGCGCACCTCGCCAGAAAAACTTCAGCGGCTAGTATTTCAAGAGTCTGCAAAGTGATGCACATGAATTAACCACAATGTCGAAACGGCCTCTATGTGAAACTGTCTAGCCCCAGTATGTGGGACTACTCTGTCAGGCGACTGACATTGTTTCCACAAACGCAAGACGATGAGCAGCCTCCATCACGCATGAAAGTGCCGAAAGCAATTTGAAATGTGACAGTTAGTAGCCACAACACTAGTCCATAACGACAGGCCAGTACATATAAGCGACCTGCCAGGTGCTCAATTTGCGCCTTCAACATGCCCAGTGTGCTTCCCGCTCATCCCATGGAGCATTCAGCCTCCCAATTTGTCCTAGCATGATTGCCTCCACAACGAACTCCCTTGAATACAGTTGGCTTGGCAAACGGAACTGCCCCTCAGGAACTGTCCGTCAAAAATATGTCAGTGTGCTTCTGGGCTTTCAGCTCTGCGCAGCGTCGCGCTCCTGATTCCACTGGGCGATCATGGCACGTCGTTCTTCACTGGTCCTTCTCTCCGGCCGTTCAGGCCTATGAAGGCTCGATGAGCTGCACAATGAAGGCAAAGGCGACACAAGAGCCATCAATTGAAAACTGCACTGTGCAGAGAGTGCTCTGGGTTGAACACACCCAAGAACGCATCTTTCTGAGGAAGCGCATACTGTGGGAGTGCTCACCGTCTGTGCTTATGTGGGGACGCAGATCGCGACCTTGATCGCCTTCCTCCACGAACTTTCTCTCTATATTCTGGATGCTCCTCATACATCTTATTAAAAAGCTTTCGCTTTAAAGAGCGGGGAACGTGCTTTAGATGCATGAAGTTGCAATAGCCACCACGGCGGCACTGACCGTCTACGAATTGGCGGCAGCGGGCCTCTCGGAAGTCAGTGACTGGCGTGAACTCAGCCTGAATAGGTTTTCCTGCAAAAATGCAAATACACATAAATCATTCAATATGTGTAGAAACGAGCGGATCCCCAAGAGCACCTTGCCAGCAAGGAGAGAGCCCTGGAGCACGATTCGTAGAACTGTCTCAAAACCAGAAAATGCTTACCAGCATAATAGCGTCCCTGGAGAGCAGAAAGCGCCTTTTTTGCCGCATCGTCGTCTGAATACTTCACATAAACATTTCCAATAATGTGATCTCCAATATTATCGCAGACGACCATGTCCTCGACCTCGCCGTACTTGTACAATTCCTCGAAAACTTCCGAAAAAAAGGCTTCGAAGTGATCTGCAGCTTCATCTAAAAGTTCATCAGAGACTGAACGAAAAGCACGAGAACAAGATAAAAGTAGAAGGACAGCTCTGAAGAGAAGCACTGACACGACCCCTGTGCCGTCATTTATACAGGGTTAGGCCCAGCATGAGCGGGTATTCTGTGGGCACTAAACACCTCTACTCTGTACTTCTGCGCAAGTTGCACTGGCCTGCTAGGCTTGCGCGCTTACCGTTTTGACCTTCTGCAATGGCAATCGCCACAGGGGGATTTGGATACATGTGTCGAAGGACGATGGTTGGCGAAGAGGAGGGTTTGTAGTGGGACCTTGAACACTGATCTCCGTGACGACAAGCCCCGATCTTCCAGTAGAAGGGGCAGTTGACTCTGTCCTCCTCCGTTCCAATGATCCGCGCCAGATGCTCCGCCATCGTGAATGGCTGACGCAGCACAGCAACTCTACCGACAGTAAGAAGAAGCCCCGGCCCCGTTCACTCCCTTGCCGGTGTTGCAAACGCCCTATGCACGGTTGTATTTAACTGGATATTGACCTTATGCCTAATTTAATCGTCGGATCATTGGATGAGCTTCAGCAGGGACCAACATGAACAGCGGCTTCCGCTCCTGTCTGGGCCCGCCGGATTGAAAGCAAAGAAACTCCCCCAATGTTTCTTAGGTCTCTAATCAACGCTGTTCAACAGAAGCACAGCCACTCTACGCAGCATACTGTGAAAAAGGAATCTGCGTACGTAAAACTATGTCAACGTCGGTTTCCTGCTGAGTTACCGCGATCCACAAGAGTGAAAGAGAAGAAGGACCACCGTTTGTTCTAAGTCTTGAAAAGCAAACAGCTGATATTTACATTGCCAATATAAAAAGGCCAGTCGAAACGCTTCAAAGCAACGTTTCTTCGGGTGAGAGCGCACCTTGTAAATCGGCGCCTATGTCTGGTGGCTGCCGTAGGCGCATGCGACTCCTCCCCACATAGACCGTATTTCCAGGCGAAATAAGGTTTATGTTAAATATATTCGTATATGTTTACTCAGTATATCGACAGGGGCAAATTTGCAGCACTAAACATACAGCTGAATCCCGTTTCTTTCAACACTTTGTAGCATGCAGCGCCGCGCGGGGCTCCGCTACACAGGAGTTTAACGTAGGGCACTGTGATATAAAGGAATTCCATCCCCTAATGGTAGTTCCGTTAACATTTTACTTTTAGAAATTGAATTAAAGTTGCTTTTTGCTGGGTCAACTCCCCACGTTGCTAATAAGCATGCCCCTAACCACGGCCAGACAAGTTTGCAAGTCACTTGCCGGACTTGCAAACTTGTCTGTTCATAGCAAAAATTTTAAATATTTTATCGCATTTGTTTATGACGAGGTTATGGGTGCACCTGCTCGGGGATTTAAGTGAATTTTTGCCCCTACTGAGCCTGTTCGGCTGGGGCAGCATAGTAATCTGTATTATTCACGACGCATCAACACTTGGTGAAGTCGCAAGAACACGTTGCAGTCGCTCATAGCCTAAACCGGCTGCTTTGTGAGTGGATTCTTTTTTATTTGTGGTCTGAGCGCGTGAAGGAAGGTAGACAACCATCCAGGCTAGGCAAGCACATCGTGGGATTCCCTCCAAACGTGCCAGCAGGCGTTATGTGGAACCGGTGTTGTAGTAATTTGCAGCTTTCAGCCGCTTTGCGGCACCAAAGGCCGCCATTTGTTCTTTTATACAAATGAAATAGCAAAGAATTCAACAGACAGCCTGTGAAAAAAGATAGTAGCGAGAGGAAACAGACTTGAAATTTTACCCGTTTAGTTGTGGACAAACGAATCTCCAATCATCGGATACGCTAGGCCTATCAATTGAAAATAGTGTAAAAGGCGATTCATTTGGTTTTAGTGAATAAAGTGGTGCTTGCTTCAAGAATGCAGAAGATGCGAAAACGCCTGTCAAGCACAGGGCATGTGCTGGGGGCAAGAGGGAGCCAGGGGCTACTTCCTGACGTGCAAATGCCGAATTCGGAAAAATACATATATATATATATATGAATACATTTATTCATATTTATACAAGTAAGTATAGAAGTATCATGATCAGGGTGAAGCGGCCGATGTGGCGCATCATTAGTTTAGCGTTGTTCTACAACTGTTATGGTTATTTAACAGTTGTAGAACGAGATGCACATCCTAAAAACGAAATGTTGCAGGAATATCGCGTTGTTATTATAGCGGGAGCAGCTGCTGCACTTTTTGCTTGCTGAGGAGACAGATAAATGTTGCATTACTAAGTGCTGCAGCATTTGCAAGTCTTCGGCGAAAATATTTTTTTTGAATACGCAGCGCGGATGTCCTCTTTGTTTTTGCCGTTATTGCAAGATGAAATGATGCGGCCAATGTGCTGCTGTTGCGTTTGAATAAATCATTAGTTTTGTGTTGTTCTACAACTGTTGTGCCCTCAGATTTAGCTCATTTTATAGGTACTCCCTGCTCTTAGTGTCGCTACTCTGGTGATTGCCTTCAGTGCAGTTCCTTGTTCTTTGTGAGCATCCGCGTTTATGGCGAAAGAAACAACTATTGTTAGCACATTATTAAAATGAGCACGAGTTATTTTCGTTGTTTCCTTGTGAGGAAGTCGTTGGGTGCGTCGAGCTGCAAAGCATCAATACCCCCTAACAAGACGCACACACAGGCCACCCCGGCACTGAGCAGCCGCCTTGCGAGTCCAGCGCCGCAGTCTTCTTTATCCCCAACGACAACAATTAAAGGAAGGCTGCCCATTGTAGCTGAGATCCAGGGCTTTAAAGAAGCAGGAGCAGGCGCTGCGGCCTGACCTCCCCCACCCCTCGCTGTTTGTGATGCTGCTTCGTGAGCCTCTGAAGCAACAAACTTTGTGGGTGTTGAATTTGCACCCGCTGTTTCTGCTGCTCTTGCTTTAAAGGCTTCATGGGAAGAAGAGCCTCCAGAGGCGGCGCGGGTCACCTTACTGATGAGGGGGCGGCTGCTGCTGCTGCTGCCGAACTTCTGCATTTGTATTTGAACGCCCCTCGGGTCTGGCAGCGTCAATTGTCCTTCTTTAAGCAGGCCAATAAGTTCGTGAACGTCTTTAGGAGTGACACTGATCGCCTTGCTGAGGTGTAGAAGCTCGAACGCGGCGCGGGGGCGAATGTCTAACACGACGCTTTCCTCATAAAACTGCAGCAGCACATCAACTCCAATGCACGGGGGCTGCAGCGCAAGGTCATCCCCTCCTTCTTCAGCAGTGTATGTACCTTCAACGACGCTCCCTGCTGACCAAGCAGGTGATGTCAGCCTCAGAAATGATATTTCACTCATCTTGTCCCACCAACGTGGCGCCAAAGGCTCATTCGAGTACAGAGCCTCCATAGGGTCTGCAAATCTGCGCCGAGTCACAAACACAGAGAAAACAACAACTGAAAACAAACAGTAGACGAAAATAAACGCGAAGACAATGTCCGCAGCTGTAAGCACCCATGGAGCAGCTGGCAGTAGCTAGGCTCATTTCGTGCGAAAACGAAACGAATGAAAGAGATATTTCCCCTTTAGCCTCTGTGCGCTTTTTCAACCCGCATCATTCCCTCCCTATCCCAATGAAAAAACAAACAAATACCTCATCGTACAACCCTGTAACACACAAGAGCTGCAATACAACTACTATCAAGCACCAGCGGTAAACGGTGAAAAGAGCAGAATGTGCAGCAAATTGTGTTTCTTTTGCTTTTGTATTGCGTATAGCAACAGCAGCAACATGTTGTTATTGTCTATAAGAACAATTTGTTGCACATTCTGCTGCTAACGACTTGGCTACACAGAGAAAAATAAACTTCGCACGGAGAGGGGAGGGGTTCTTCGAAGCCCGTCTTTGGCCATGCAACAACACAAGAGCAAATTAATTCTTCCATTATCTCCTTTTTAGCATAAACATCAAACGAAACGAACAATGAAAAAGAACACGCGAAGCCCTTGTACACATTTTCTCCGTCAGTTCAACAACCTCTCTTCAGTTATTTTCAGCGATTCTAATTGAACTTAAGCACTATCGGACCATAATATGCAATTTAAAAGATGCAATGTAGAGCTTGGGTGCCCCTCACTGTGAACTGTTCTTCTGCTGCGATGCCTTCGTTGCAGTTGCCTTGCGGGGAGGGCCGAGGAGAATGAGGGCGGGTCCCGTCATAACTCGCATCAGGGCCTTCCTTCCCCAGCTGGGGCTCTTCCGCATGGCCGTTGCGTCTTCCCCTGCTGCTGCTGCTGCTGTTGCTCCTGCTCCTCCCTGTGCTGCGCTGCTGGCGGGAGAGAAGGCGCTGCTAGGGGAGCTTGCAGCGCCATTTTGTCTTTCCGTCTGATTACGCTGTCTGGACACCCCATTGGGCCGCTCTTGCTTTTCCTGCAACTGTTCTCCGTCTCCAATAAAAAACAGCTGCGCCTCAGGCGACCGCTGCATCGGCGATACAGCACTTGCTGCAACTGGTGCTGCAGCAGTTGCTACATCAGCATCAGGGCCTTCGTTTTTCCGTAAGTTAATTGTCTCTGTCTTCTCCCCTTCTCGTTCCTTCTCCATAGTTGTGGCTTGCGGTGTTCTTTTTTCGGCTTCCAAGGAGTTCCTCCCCGCCTCTGAGGTACTTTCACCTAGTCTTTTTGCCTCTTCATCGTTGGTTGGAATAGAGGCATCAGTAGCAGCAGCAGCAGGTTCAGCTGCTGCTGCTTCGTCAAGAGGAAGACGCATAAGGGTGAGAGACCAGGGCACTGCGTTCTGCAGCGCGACTGCTGCAGCACAGAGGGCTGCGATATTAACAAACCCAAAGGAAGCCTGCAAAAGCCGAAAGGCCGTGGATTGCTCATCAGGAGACAAACGAAGCAAAGGGCCCCGCAAATAGTGCAGTACGCACACCGTCAGAAAATGCACAAACGTTGGAGGCTGCAGCAGCAACGTATCCCACAGCAGCAGCAACTGCTGCAGCGGCAGCACGTGGGAGAAGAGCGTCAAGTGCCACGACAACGCATACATGTCTGAATGTAGACCTGCAACAAACAGACCAAACGCAGCAGAGACCTCCACCGATGACGAAGTTATTTCACTGCCTTCTTCTATTCAGGGCTCTCTCTGTTTATCCCTCTCGCAGCGCCAGCCTCTGCTTGTCTGGCTGCCTCTTTCATCGCTGCTCTTGTCTCCGTCCGTTTCTTCGTATTTATCTCTGTGTGCGCCTTTTCTGCTTCTCAGAGTGCATAATATGGCTTCCTCCAGCTTTTTTGTCCGAACAACACACCATTTGCGGTGCAGCACATCAATACAAAAATCCTTGCTGCTTCTCGCAGCAGCAACAGCAGGAGCGACAGCAGCAGGAGCGACAGCAGGAGTGACAGCAGCAGGAGCGACAGCATCAGCAGCAGTGTCAGTAGCAGCAGCGCTACCAGCAACAGTAGCAGCAGCGCCAGCAGCTGCAGCGACAGCATTAGCAGTGCCAGTAGTAGCAGCGGCAGCAGCAGCAGGGACACCAGCATTAGCGCCAGCAGTAGCGGCGGGAGCAGGGTCATTTGGAGGACTGAATGTGAATAAATACCGAGTGTGTTCATGTGTAGTGCGAGTTGAGGGTCAATGAAGAGGAGGAGGCGGTTGGAGGTAACGAGCTGTCGTCGTAGGAAGGCCGCGCTGTCTGCAGCGAAGAGGTGCTGCTGAAAGTTCTGCAGCAGCTTCTCTAAGCAGGCGAGAGCCACATTTTCTTTATCATAGAACAGCAGCAGCAAAGGGGCAGCCAACGCATCCATTCCCCTCACAGAGACATACAGCGGATTCCGCTGCAACGCCACCCCAACCAAATTCATAAGGCGACGACGGCCCTCTCTGCTACCCAGCAGATCGTGATACTGCGCCGCATATTAGAGAGGAAGCAACAAAACAAACAAACAGACAATATGCACTCCCATACGAGGTACAGACTGCAACAGAGGTAACAGCAAACGCATGCACCGAGAAGTAACACAAAAAAAACCCAACACGAATAGCAAACCTGCATTGGGGCAGCAACAGAAACAACAAAACAACAAAAGCAGAAAAACAACACCAGCACCGACGCACCAGCAACAAAGACAAAAAAGGATCCGCTTACTAGGCGGTCCACATTGGGTGTACTTTTGCACATCAGACGGCGAAGTATTCATGTTTCACGCTCACACTTGTATGTCACTCTACGATATATATATATATGCATTATAATATATATATATATATGCATTCATCGTGCATTTCCTTGTTGCTTGTTTATATCGCTACTACCCGCACTCACCTCGTGGTACTGAGAGAAGCCGCTTGTTTGCAGGGCCTCCAGGACGGAGTGGCTTAAAGAGGCGACAGCCTCGTCGTAGATAAACCGAGTGGTGTGCAAAACACCAACCAAATTTACACCCAACAATGCCGCCCATATCTGCAGCAGCAGCAGCAGCAGCAGCACAATCAGAAGTAGCAGCAGCAGTAACGTTTACAGCAGCATTTGAAGTATTTGCAGCGGCAGCAGCAGAAGCAGCATTAGTAGCAGCAACAGCAGCAGTATAAGCCTCAGCAGCAGAACACTTAGCATCAGCAGCACTAGCAGCAGTGGCCCGAGCCTTCTTGTCCTTCCGCTCTGCAGGAGTAGGGTTCTTGACTACTATAGAGAAAAGACTGCGTTGTGCGGCGTGTGCGTTCCCTTAAAAAGAGCAACAGAAGCATCAGCAAGTGCGCTGCTATGGGGTGTACAGACCTCAGGGCGAAGGAGGGGAGGGATATCTCTTGATGCTTCTTCCATCAGGCGGTGCCGGCTTTTAGGCAGCTGCGCCAACAGCGACTTAAAGAGGCGAACTCTGAATAGTGAGTAAGAAAGAAAAACAGAAAACAACACAAAAATAAAACAGAAAACAACATGAAATGCAGAACAGAAGACAACAAAGAATGCATGCATAACACAAACCACCAACAAGAGGTACAAAACAAAGAGCATCAAGAATTGAAGAGCAGACGACAACGTGAAGTAGACAGGAGAAAATAACGCAAAGTAGAGGACAGAAAACAGCACGAAATACGGATTAAAGAACAACTGCTCGAACGAAATGCAGCATACACCCCAAACCAACGAAAGACAGAGAAAAGCCCTCCACACACAAAAAAGAAAACATATCTCGTTTTTTACTGGGGAGATACTCGCTTGCACAATCACAAAACAGTGCACTGAATGCCAAAAGGTCAGTCAAAGCTGCTGCTGCTGCGGCTGTTTGCTAAATGCATGCAGAAGCTCCCCCTTCCTTATCAAGAGGCCAGCAGGAGCAGCAACAGCAGAAAGACGGATTAGCAGCAAATGCAGACCTGAGTCGCTGATAGAGAAAATGGCCCTGCCGTCTGTACACCGAAGGAGGCCGCACCTGCAAGACAGAAGAAAAACGAGTGAAGCCGCAACAGTGATGGAGACAAACATAATGCAAGAAAAAGAGAAGACAGGGGGAGGGAGGCGGAGAGAAAAGACAGAAAGCGGCGGAAGACAAGGACGGACTAATGCACAGGCAGACCAACAACGAGCTAAGCAAACAACGAAGCAAGCAAACAAAAAGACAAACAAGCAAACAGAAAAACAGAGATGCAGGCAAACAAAGAAACCAACAAAGAAAGCAACAAACAGACAAGGAGATAAACAAACAAAGAGACAAGCAGGTAATGCGGAAGACGAACCAAGAGACAAACACACAGAGAGACAAACAAACAAAGGCAAACAAAAAGAATGAAGTTCAATGCATATATACATATAAACATATGACAGCAATTCTGTATCCCCTTCTCGGGCAATAGAAAAGAGACACAAACGCGAAAGAAAAGGAGCCAGCACCAGCAGCAGCAGTACTGAATGCAGCACCAGCAGCCGCAGCAATGAATGCAGCACCAGCCGCAGCACTGAATGCAGCGGAAGCAGCTGCAGCAAATAATGCAGCAATTCGTCATAAAAGGCCTTACCTCCAGCATTTGACTGACAGGGAATCGATCGGCCTCTTGCAGGGCGCGCACGGTCTCCTCTAGAGATACACCTGAGAGCAGATGAAGCAAAATAAAACAGATTAAAAGAGAAGCGTAATAATAATAACAATACTAACAATAATAATAATTATAATGAATAATAATAAAGAATAATAAATAATAAGAATAATGATGATAATAATGCAACGTTTCAATAGCTAGCCATATTCACCGCAAACTACCAACACCAGCAGCAGCAGCAGCAACAGCATCAGCAGCAGCACCAGCAGGATCAGGATCAGCAGCAACACCACCAGCAGCGGAATCAGGATCAGCAGCAACAGCAGTAGCAGCAGTCAGTGAGTGAAGGTCGTAGGTGGTGCATGCACTGACCGACTACGTTGAGGTCGCCTTCTTTCCATAGGCGAATATCCCGCCAGCTCCTGCCCTGGGAAAACCCTGTGCTGAAAAAGGCATCGTCTCCCGGCGTTGCTGCTGCTGCTGCTGTTGATGTTGCTGCTGCTTCTGCTTTTGCTTTCGCTTCTCGCGCTGCTGCGCTCGCCTCCAGGCTGCGTTCTGTGTCGGGTGCTGCAACAGCAGCAGCAGCCGTAGAGTCGTCCGGTTGTGCCTGCTGCCCTGTGCGGCCCCTTTCCCCTGTGCCGCTGCTTACTGCTGACTGGCTGGGGGCCCCTTCTTGATGCTGCTGCAGCTGCTGCTGCTGCTGCTTCTGCTGGTGCTGCTGCTCCCGCGTGCTGCTGCAGACAGCAATGGCCGCTGCGCTGGTGTGTGCCGAGCAGCTGCAGCCGTAAACCAATGGTTGTTGTTTGTTTGTGTCTTCTCTCCTTCTCCCCTCTTCATTATTACTGGGTCCATCACGTCTTCTTCTCGCATCTTCTCTATCAACAAATTCGTCCTCTCTTCCCCAGCAGCCAGAAAAAGCAGCAAGAAACTCAACTCGCAGCAAGGACGGCTGCTGCTGCTGCTGCTGCTGTTGCTGCAGGCCTTCTATGGGCCCCTCTTCTCCTACTTTGTGTTGCTCCTGAGTGCTGCTGTTTGTATTAGGAGCGCGTAGGCAGCAGAGAGGCAGCAAAAACAGAGGAGGGACCGCCCTGAAGGCACCTGCAGCAGCCAGAGAGGCATGCACATCCCCTCCTTGCAGCTCCCACCAGTAGAAGACCTCCTCCAGGCCGATGTTATGATGCAGCAACAGCAAATCGAAAATGCTGCGCTGAGGAGACAGACGAGAAAACGGCAGCCATGGAAGCGCCCAGCCAGAAACAGAAACTGAACGCACACAACACACCAGTGCACCTCCTGAATGAGTGTACATCGCAGTGTTAACTGTACGTACACCCGAAACACTGACCCACAAACACGCTTCTAAAAGACAAACTAATAAAGGAAGGGGAACAAACAGACAGAGAGCACACAGGCAGACAGGCACAGACAGACGGACAGACAGACAGAGAAAAAGACAGCCAGAAACAGAAGCACAAGGAGAAGCAGAAAGAAATACAGAAAGAGAGATAGGAAGAGAGGCGGAGGTGCGACATCAGCATACAGAAAGAACAGCAAAACAATCATCTATCACTTAAACAAACCCGCACCGTCTTCATCTTCTTGGTGGTTCAGGACCCGCTGCAGCTCCTCCTCTACCCTTAACTGGGCAATCAAGCCAAGTGAGTCGGCGCCCTTTAAACACCAAAGCTGCTGCTCTCTTTGCGTTTGCTGCAGCCACTGCAGTGCAAGAAGCTCTGCTGCTGACGGCCTGCTAGAGGGGTGTATTCTTAAACACGCCCGCAGTACCTGTTGCAATTTTTCTATTTCTTCCGTCAGAAAAACCAACGCCTCTTCATCATCAGCACACAAACCACCGACTCCTTTGGAAGACACGTCAGCATCTGAACTGCAGGCTCCTGCTGCTGCTCCTGCTGCTGCTCCTGCTGCTGATCCTGGTCCTGCCTCCGCTGCTGCTCCTGCTGCTTCTTCTGCTGCTCCTTTTGCTGCTTCTGCTGCTGCTCCTTCTGATGCTTCTGCTGCGGCTCCTGCTGCTCCTTCTGATGCTTCTGCTGCTGCTCCTGCTGCTGCTCCTGTTGATGCTCCTGATTGCTGTTGTTGTAAGGAAAGCTGCCCCCAGCAAAAGTGAGGCCGACGACAGAGATAAGCCCCAGAAAGCCACTGAATCAGCCCGTCTATGCAACGCTGCAACAGAAGCTCTTCTGTTTCCTTCAGCGATCCTGATGGTGCTGGCTCTCCTGCTGTTGCTGCTGCTGCTGTTTCTGCTGCTGCAGCAGTGGCGCCGCGAGCCTGCTGAGAGGCGCCCGCAGTTCCTGCGTCAGATTCTTCTGAAGAAGTATTTGAATTCTTCTGGTCTGCACCTCCTCGACCTCCTGCAGCAGTGAGCGCTGCGGTGTACGTACGGGGAGGCACCATAAAACAAGGCGGCCCGACAGCCTTCCGCATTAGAGAGAGAAGCGAGGACTTACGCTGCAGCAGCCAGCGGGAGAGTTCTGTCCCAAAAGCAGAGACTGCTGGGGCTGTAGGGTGTTGTGCTGCTGCTGCTGCTGATGCTTCTGCTTCTGCTTCTGTGGGGTGCAGCGGTAGCAGCAGCTGGAAGTCTATGCCAAGGGAGCTGAACAGAACTAACTGAGTTACGTTCCTCAGAGCCTCATCAACCAGCTGTAAACAGTCGTCTTCTCCTTTCTTATGCTTTTTACATTCCTTTTCTATGTCGCCCTGAACAGAGAAAGAAGAACCCCCATCAGCAGATCTGCAGTTGGTGTGATAGCGGACGCCCTCGTCTGATGTCGCGCTGCTGCTGTCACTTCTCCCCCGGTAACAGCTGCTACTGCTGCTGCTTCCGCTGCTGCTGCTGCTGCTGCCGCCGCCGCTGCTGCTGTTAGATTGAAGATCAAGCGTAGAAGGCCAGATCGGCCATGGGGGCTGCAGAATATGCAGAAGGATTGCTCCGAGCGTCCATATATCATGTTTACCGCAGACTGGCGTATTGGAAAGAACCTGAGGCCCTGCCAGTACTTGTTCAGGGGCGAGATAGCAGAAAGGAGATAAGAGATCGGCAGAGGGTGCCAGCCTCCCCCCATCCGTAAGATAAGAAAGGCCCCACTCACTGAGACGCACATTGCCGTGAGCATCAATTCGAATTGTTCTCGGTTGAAGGCGGTTATGAGAAAGACCGAAACTGTTTAAATGCGCCAAGGCTGTGAGAGTTTGTGCAGCGACAGTTGCTAAGAACTGCAGCTTCTCGAGGTCCCACCTCAGGCAAGAAGAGGGGGAGGAAGGAGCACCTGTATTGGCTTCAGCGGAGGTGCGCACATGAGTATTGTCTGCACGGCAGTCAGCAATGGCAGGCTCTTCTCTTTTTTGGGGTCTCTCCTCTGCGGGTATTGTACTGCTGCTGTCGTTCCAGGCGTCAATTATGTCCTGAAGAGAAAGAGACCAGAACTCTGAGACAAGGTAAATACGCCGTTGGGTCCGTAAGATGTTGGTGTATGAACAGAGATGAGGGTGGGTGATGGCCTTGAGGCGATAAAAACGCGAAATGATTTCGCGATGAGGAGGATCTGCATCTTCTCTTGAGGCATTTCTTCTGTCTTCTCCACCAGACTGCGGATCTGGCCAATTATACTCATTAGCAGAAGAAAGAAAAGAAAGACGCTTCACATGGGGCGTGTTCAGGTCGGTGCCGTCGCCGCCAGCCTCCCCCTGCTGAGTTGAAACGACAGCAGAGGAAGCGGAAGGATGGTTGGCTGAAGAGCTCCCATTGAAGGAAAGAGATGCCTGAAGAGGGTCAAGAGAAACATCGACAAACTCGAAGAGAGTTTTATTTGCATCTCCTTGCTCAGAAGAAATGAAATCTGGAGTTTCGCGATCGGCGTCGGCAGCAACGATGGTTTGCAAACCCAGCTGAAACTCGGAGCAAAAACTCGGCGACATTCCCCGAGTTTCGTTCAAATTCAACTTCAATGGATGAATTAATTCAAACTTTCTCAACTTTTACGCGGAAAACAAGAAGCAGTTGCCCACCACATCCTCCTTTTTGTTCTTCCCTACACACCGGACCGGTCTTCGGGAGCCGCCGCTCTGGCGCCGCAAAAATACATTTCATCCAAAAATAAACAAAAATAAACTTAAAATTGAGTCATAGTTCAAAATAAATATCTTTCCGATGTTTTATTTCCCCCTTCGCGTCCGTTTTTGATTCATAGAAGGGCCCCTCCCTGCTCGGTTCAGGGGGCCCCCCGTCCCAACGCATCCAAGGCATGTAAACCGATATGCTCCTTGCTTTGCTTCAATTCTTTTCATTTAATTGTTTTCGCATTTCTTATTTGTAAATTATAACTAGTTAAACTCTTCCCCGGGTGTATATTCGGGTATTCGGCGTTGTCGCCTTGAGCCTCCATGGGATTCCAGGAGCTTGCGCCGTTGCTGCTTCTTGCTAGTTTATTCAAGCCTATATATGCAGTATTAGCATTCACTGCGGTTAGCATATTGTATAAGAAGGCATTATTTATTAAGAACATATAGTTATTTATATTCTTTATCCTATGGATAATATATATACGTTCACATCCCTATAGATATATACAACTATTATTGTGCCAGCCGACACTATGATTTGTTCGGTCTGAACTTTTCGTCTTTTTGCAAAATCTGCTAACCTCTGCTTCTCCATAGGATACCAGTTTAAGCTTAACGATGAAGTAGTAGAGCATTATTACCACGAAACAGCAAATAAACGATCATATTGAATATTTTTACCCTTTAGAATAAAAGGATATGCGTAGTCAAATCAAAGGCTTAAAATGATTGCACTCCCTTCCCTCCTATCTACTGGTTCAGAAGGAATCATTTAAAAAAGATCCTTTTCTGTTCTAGGACATTGTTTTAATTCGGTATTTAATGTACATTTATGGTTTTGTTTTGTTTTTAGGGGCTTCATGCTGCTAATTTCTTCTTCTTTCCCTCTGTCTTTTTTCGTACGCCCTCTATACTCTCCGCTGCGCGCAGCTTCGCGGCCTGCAATTAAACACATCGAAGTATTATTTTAATGCATTTTGCACAACTTTTCTCTCAGCACTGCACATTTATCATTCAGAGAAATATAGAGGGCAACAAACAAACAAAACAGAGAGAAGCAGACGCAGGCAGTCAATGAGGCAAAGAAAAGAGAATAATAGAAGTGCAGGAACAACAAAAAGGCAAAAGCAACAAAATAAATGGCAGGGATGGAAAGAGACTTCTCTAAAGGCAAAATAACAAGAGAACAGGCATAGAAGAAAATTAACAAAAGAGCAAACATAGATGGGTTCTTCTGAAGCCTCACCAGTACAAACAAAGAAAATATATGCATCTGTGCAAAACTACAAAAAAGCAACACTTCTACCTCCCCTCAGACGCCGTCAGATATATATATATATATATATATATATAGATATACATATATATTTGTACTTATATGCATAAATCAGGCTGTTTATAAGTAGAAATCGGTCAAAGGAAAACCATTTCTTATAGACGTGCAAAAGGAGAAAAAGGACGAAGAGGAAGGAGAACATACTTCTTCTTTCTTTCTTCTTGCGATTTCCCGTTTGCTGAGAGAGGCGTTCGTGCCCTCAATAAAGAACAAAGCAGCATCTAAGCTTGGGTCTTCTTTTGCTTCTTTACTTCCAGAAGATAAGACAAACGATTTATTTTTATCTTCACTCGGTGCTGCTACTGCAAGACCTGCATCAGCGGTATACTCTTTATCAGAAGTACTTTCATTTGCTACTCTCTTCTTCTTCTTTGGGGGTTTGCTGCTGCGTTGCTTTTCATCCAGTGCTGCAGCAGCACAGCAGCAGAAGAAAACGAGTTTAAGAAACAGAAAAAAAAAGGTGCATAAAAGGAAGGAGTACAAACACGAAAAACTATTTAAAAAGGAAACAAGAAGGGTAAAAGTAAACAAAAACCGACAACGAGAAGGAGAAAAGAAATAAACACAAAAACATTAAAATAATATGCATATATTCTCTATCTTTTTACTCATAGGCTTGCTGCTGTTGTTCTGTCTCTGTCTGTGTATCCGTTATTATATACTGTTATTGGTGAGAATTATAATAAATAATTAAATATATATCTAATTATTAATAAGCAAATACATTTATATATTATTAAATAAACAGACTAAACTGAAATACGAAACCGAACAAAAACGCGGTAAAAAAACATCGAATGGCGCATCCACAGTTTTCGTAGGGAACATAAATAATAATTTTTTTACTTTTTAATGCTAATTCATTAATAAACACCTATATCTACACGAAATATAAATATATATATATATATATTGCACAGTTTCGGGAGAAACATACATATATATATAATATTTTTTATGTCTATGTGCATGTATGTATTTGCCTTCGTTTAGCTGTCTCTTTTTGTTGAGGAGTGATATTTCTACCGCGCAGCGCTGCTCTTTTTAATATACAAATCTATAATACATCTACATATATATACAAAAATATTCTATATTTGGCTTCGTGCAAATATACTTTATTATTGTGTAATGACATTTCTCCACAGCTATGCATCAGGCACAGCATACATACATACAAACAAATACAAATGTAAATATAAATAGATAAATATATATACATATATTTACATATATATACATATATATACATATATTTATATATATATATGTAAGCATATATATACATATATATACATATATATATATATATATGTAAACATATATATATATATATACATATATATATATATATATATATATGTATATATATATATATATATTTGTGTACGTAATATACATATACATACATAAATATATATACAAGTATATATCTTCTTTTAATATTCTGTTTATGATGGCAAATGTACATTTTGTTAATTGAGATAAGGCGAACGAATTACCTTGAAGAAATATTTCATTGATTTGTTTCTCTGATTCTTTGTCTTGTGGGTCTCCGTTTTGAAGAATCTTTTTATCTAAATCTTCTTCTTCTTCTTCTTTTATCTTTTTTCTTTTTTTCTTTTCTTTATTTTTATTATTTTTATCCTTTAATTTTTCTTCGTTCATTCCTTCAGACGCCATCAGCTGCTGCGCTATAGGGTCGGCTGCCTGCAAGGAGAAGGCGAAGGAGAGATTATTTTGTTTTAATTGGTATAATTAACTGTTTAAATTGAATTTAAATAATTAAATAATTGGTTAATTAATGAATGAATATTAATTAATTTAATTAATCTGCTGAATTAATTGTTTCAACAATCAGGAAATCGCAAGGACAGACACCAACGCAATTAATATAACTACAAAAGGAGAAAAACGAAAAAAGAACATATTTAATTGCTATTATTATTATTATTATTAAAGACAAACAAATAAACAAATTCAGGTTAACAGATTGGTTCCAAGGCAGCTGCAGCTGACTTCCTCTTTTCTTTCTTTTTTTGCTTTGTACATCACCTGCATCATTCTATAATATATAGTATTTAAATATATAGCACACTATATAATAGACCTTCATAGACGAGATATACATATATACATTATAATTATGCTTATGTGCATATATATATAAAGTGCTTTTACGTAGTAAGTAATATACGGTTCTAAATGTATGCCGCATTATTCAACTCTGCAAGATACATCTATTCAGAATAAATAAATAAATAAATATACTAAAATATTGTAATATATATATGTATATACATATATATGCAGTCTGTCTTTATTCGATGGAAGAAGTGAAAATTACCCAGAGGCTGTCGTCTGTTTTTGTTTTTGTTTTTGTTTCTTCTTCTTCCTCTTCAATTGCAGCAGAAGAAAGAATATCTTTAAACAAATCCTAAACAACAAACAGACAAACAAACAAATAAACAAATAAATAAGCAAACAAACGGAAATAATCCATGTGTGTATACATAAAGATATATACATATATACATATATACACATATAATCCAAGTACATCTACATAAATATATAATACATATATATCATATATATATGTATACATATAATATATATGTATATACATATATACACATATATGCACATACATCTAAATAAACATATAATATATATAGTATTATATATATTATATATATATATATTATATATAAAGAAGAGGTGGTGATAAGTAAGTTGTCCAGCAGTGCGTACTCGGGTTTTATGTCTTTTATTTTGTCTCTCCTTCCATTCTTCTTCGTTTTTTGTGAATCTGTAGACTTCGCACTTCATATAGGCTGTATAATTCTTTTCTTTTAAATCGCTTTCTAGCGGCACCAACGCCTCTACTATTTGGCGCTTGTTCTCAGGCTGCAAAGCAACAAACAAAACAAACAAAGCTATATAAGAAACAACATAAGAAACCCCTAGCATAAAAGCAGCAACAGCAACAGTAGCAGCAGAAACAGCAGCAACAGCAGAAACAGTAATAGCAGCAGCAACAACAGCAGCAGCATCAATAGCAGCAACAGCAACAGCAGCAACAGCAGCAACAGCAGCAGCAACAAGAGGAGAACCGCAAAGAACAGCAACAGTAGAAAAAAGAGCAGTAAGAACAGCAGCAGTAGCAGCAGCAGTAGCAGCAACGGCATCAAGAAGAACAGCAGCAGCAGCAGCAGCAACAACAGCATAAATAAGAACAGCATTAATTGGTTCATCAGCACTAATAATGTTTTAATGTTTTGTCTGCAACGTACAGTGGCCGCTGTGTACATCGCAGTGAGAACAAAGCCCCCGACGGGATCAAGAGCAAAAGAAGAAATGAAAGTAATTAAATTTCTTATTAAATAATTTACACCATTGGGGTGTATAGAAGACGTAGAAGGATTCAATATCTGCTGCAGCAAACGAGAAGTTAGTTTGTTTGTCGTCATTAACTCCAGCAACGAGCTGCATGCAAGCAAAAGAAAGGAATAAATAAATAAACAATAAATTATAAATACATAAATTATCTAAAACAAATAAATACACTCATTATATATGCACAAATGCTTAAAGATAATCACAAAAGATGTGCAGATAAACACAGTCAACTCTTTAGCGACTCCAATGAAAAGAAATATCTGCTTAAATTAAAATAAAACAAATATATTTAATTCAATAAACACTCTTTAACAAATTCATACTCACGAACAAGAAGAAGAACAATAATAATAATTATAATAACAGTAATAATAATAAATAATGATAATAATAATAAATAAATAAAACAACACGGAACAGAACAGGCACCCGAAGAAAAAGAAAACAAAAATAATAAATCTAAAAACAACATTAATAAAATAGTAGTAGTAATAATAATAATAATAATAATAATAATAATAATAATAATAATAAACATTAACGAAGAACATATACAGATAACAAGTGTTGTTCTTCTTACTGCAACTCTATCTCTGGAGCCCCTTTCTTATTCTTCCACCTCTTAACTGCAATTTTAAATTGTTTTGCAAATTTAACAAAATGTTTAAAACCCGCGTTGATTGGTTGAACAGCAGAAGAAGGAAATTTCAAAAGAGAAAGAAGAATAGAGCATCCAGAGGGTGTACATATATCATAAAGTTTAAAATTGTTGTTATTATTATTATTTTCTTCTTCTTCTTCTTTTGTTTTGTCTCTTTGATTTAATTCATTTTCTTCGTTTTCTCTTCTCTTTTTGCTGGACAATTCAGCGATATTTTTTTCTTCTTTTTTTTCTGTTTCTTTTTCTTCTGGTGTACTGCCTCCAGCAATCGCCTTCAGGTGTATAGGCAGCTCTGTCACAGGGCATTGCATTAGCAAGGCCAGCCAAACAAAACAAATATCTCTCCCTGCTTCAATTGCAAGAGCCTCTAACAATTTACGCGAAAACTCTTTAAATGAAGTATGCAAACGAAGACAGGCTTCAGCACAACGCCACAACACCGCAGGTGTACAGGCCTCCAAACAAACCCTAAAATCCAAAGCTGCAGCAACAACACATAACAGCAGCAGCAGCAACAACAACAACAGCAGCAGCAGCAGCAGCAACAGCAGCGTGGGGTGGATGGGTTGAACTGCAAGTAGTACTACTGCACACAGACGAATACGAATGAGAGACTGCTGTTTGCAGTAATTCCTTCAAATAAATAAACAAATAAATATACAAATAAACTTGCAAATAAACAAACGCATATATAAATAAATATATTAACAAATTTATAGAAGAAAGAATTAATAAACAGAGAAAGAAAAGAAAGAAAACACAGCCTGAATAACGAGCACAAAAGATTTGAGAGCTTGTTGTCGTCAGCAATCCAAATAAATAAACATATAAATAAATAAATATACATATATCAATAAATAAATACAAATAAATAAAAGAATTAATTAAAAAGGAAAACAAACAAAGGAGGAAATCACACCCAAAAAACATATTCAGAAAGAATGAAGATGAGAGGGTCAGTTGCTCGTTGTTTGTTGTGCAGCAAAATAAATAAATAAATAAATAAATAAATAAATTACTAAGTAAATAAATAATAAAAGCGATAAAAGATTAAAAAGAAGAAGATTACAAACCCTCTATAAACATCTTCAAGTGCGCAGCCTCAAAGACAGAGGCCTGCAAAATCTTTTGCAAAAAGAAATTGCCGAAGCGACCTGAGAATAAACAAATAAATAAATAAATAAATAATAAATATAAATAAATATAAATAAATATAAATAAATATAAATAAAAATAAAAAAATGAAGGAGATTTAAATAAATAAGATAGGCGATATCTTACCTTTGTAGCATTAAAAGAAGGGATGATGAAAAAATTAAACAAACAAAATTAAACAAACAAATACAATAAAACCAACAAATGCAAATAAAAGAAAATAAAAATAAATTTCTAAACCCAAACAAAAGGGTGAAAACGAAAACCGCGTGCATGCGCGTATATATATATATATATATATATATATATATATATATATATATATAT